>NC_056558.1:14613901-14616655 GCF_013358625.1 Macadamia integrifolia | reverse complement strand
AGGTGGGGGGGTACATGTATAGGCAATTTGATGGATGCCACGACTGTGACAAGTTCTTGTTTTGGGTGACACCAAATAATTGCCACCTTCTTACTGTTCATCTCGTCAAGAATTCTCTTTGAATTCTATTCAACCAACATGGTTTGTTGCCTTAATCACGTGATAGTCAGCTGACTTGCATTCATTTTATGATATCCAAAAAGTTAGTTTTTCTTATCAAATGAGCTACTTCTATTTTTATTGTCACTTGCTATTTTGTTGTCTGCCTTGTGCCCCCTCCACCACACCCCCCCCCCCCTTTTTTTTTTTTGGGGGGGGGGGGGGGGTTGGGGGGGCTGTTGGTGGATCTGGCATTTCCATGTGTATATTATTTCCAAAGTTCTCTCCTGTTTAGAACCGTGCCTTTTTCTGCTTTAATTGCTCGATAATTCATTTATTTTTGTTATGTTCATTTACATTTGAATACAATTGATCATGTATTGCAGTTGGCAGAAACTGCTGTATTCCACCATTGGAAGTATATCATTATAATATAGTTTCTCTTTCTTCATTATGAACACCATGATGCGGCTTGCGGCTCACATTTTGGATGAGTGAACCTAACACTGTGATAGCATAATATATATAATTTACTTTTTTTTTACGGATCTCCTGACGACTTATCTAGTCCAATGATTTTGAAACACCATGAATCACTTCGTAGCTAACAGCATGGTTTGATATGTGAGCCATAATTTATGACTGGCTTAGGATCTGAGCAATGTTATGTTATCATTTTCATCCTGTCTCTAGCACTGGCTAATGACAGTTAATGATTGATATAGTCTTTCACCTCCGTTGCTTTTAATCAGATGTTTAGTTTCCATTTGAATAATTGATAGCCTCATACCTGACTGTGAAAAGGGTTTAATGTGATGTACTTCTTGTACTGCTTGCAGCTTATATTCGAGGAGTTAATTGAAAGGATCAAAGAGAAGGAGGAGAAAGAAGCCAAAAAGCGTCAACGTTTAGCAGATGATTTCACTGATCTATTACACTCTATCAAGGTATTAAAACAGTAACGATGACATGCATTGAAAAGCAATGTTTGACCTAATTTTGGCATTTAGTGATGCAAGTAATTCACAAAGTGTTTCTCTTTTGTAGGAAATAACTGCATCATCAGAATGGGAAGAGTCGAAATCACTTTTTGAAGATAGTCAAGAGTATAGGTATGTCATAGTTTATTAATGCTATTTTATGCATGTTCCGACTTTGAAATTGGGTTTTATGTATCTTCTGGTGATGTCCACTTGAACAGAGCAATTGGAGAAGAGAACTTCAGGAAGGAGATCTTTGAGGAGTATGTGATACGTTTGCAAGAGAAAGCAAAAGAGAGAGAGCGCAAGAGAGAGGAGGAAAAGGTACCTTAATTATTACAATATGTCTAGGCATTATTATTCTTGTTCTTATTTAAGGCATGACTATTTCTGTTCTTATTCTAGCAATGTTAATATTATTTGGATGATGGATCATTGGCTTCTATTTCTGGTGCACAATGTCGTAGGATTCTGTTGATTCATTCAATAAAAAATTAGGAATGCTGTGCTATGCTTATTGGATCCATCTGAAGAGAAATTCCTAGCATCTTTGTTTTTAATTAAGATATGATGGTTGATCAAAATAGAACTATAGAAGTTGTGTATGCTCATCAGCTCTATTCTTTTTGTCTTTGTTTCCTCATTTGTCTTGGAACTCAGATTGGACAAGATTAAAAGATTTCTTCTATTAAACTCTAGAATGGAAACCTGATTAAAAGTCTTACTGTTACTTTCGTTTCAAGTTATGCGACAAATATTTATAATTCCAGTTAAGCCCTTGTAAATCACACCCTTCAGCAACAAAAGAAGTATTCATTCAACTGATGTTTATTATCCTAATGAAGTTTAATGATTTCCATTTTATTGAATGTATCTGCTTAATATCATGTCTATTTGTTGTAAACCACTTTTCTGAGCACTGTTGTTTTGCAGGCCAAAAAAGAAAAAGAGAGAGAGGAGAAAGAGAAGAGGAAGGAAAAAGAAAGAAAGGAAAAAGAGAGAGAACGTGAAAGAGAGAAGGGAAAGGAACGATCTAAGAAGAATGAAACAGAGAGTGAAAATGTCGAGTTAACTGACAATTATGTCTCAAAAGAGGAAAAAAAGAGAGAGAAAGACAGAGACAGGAAACACCGGAAGCGACACCATAGTACGGCAGATGATGTTAGCTCTGAAAAAGATGAGAAGGAAGAGCCTAAAAAGTCCCGTAGGCATAGCAGTGATAGGAAAAAATCAAGGAAGGTATGCTGAATAGTTCATCTATTGATAATTTAAATGACATGGAACTTTATACTTGTGTTATAAATTTTGAGCATCTTGAAATCTATTATAACATACGTTGTTATTTGTGGGGCAGCATGCATACACTCCGGAATCAGAGAGTGAAAGCAGGCATAAGAGACATAAGAGAGATCACAGGGACAGTTCCCGTAGAAATTGTGGTTATGAGGAACTTGAAGATGGGGAGCTTGGAGAGGATGGGGAAATCAGGTAATTTCTTTTATCGCTTCCTTGGGGATTGATAATTGCTTTTACTTGCTACCGTTGTTTCTTGTCTGCAAGTCTTGTATCTATCAGCTTACTACAGTCCCCTTCTTTTATATGCTTTACTTTTTAACCAGTCTACAGATATAATATCAACTTGTCTTCTTCTATATTTGTTTTTTTTTTTTTTTTT
>NC_056558.1:14566893-14613820 GCF_013358625.1 Macadamia integrifolia | reverse complement strand
ATAGGGGGGGTGGGGGGGAGAAACTGAGGGAGCAAAACCCTAAAGCCCAAAAGCGAGGACAGAGGCCAATGGGCCTATCTACAAAAGGAGACAACCCAAGACAGGAAGAGGGGGGGAGGAGGGGAACATCAAGTGGGGATGGGGGAGATGATGGTGGGGGGGACGCCCCAGGAGACAACAATGAGCTTGTTCCTTTGGGTATTTTGGACGGTACTGTGCCTGATGGTGCCAATCTTGGAGCTGACCTCGAAGAAGATGGCCTTCCAAATCTTATCAAAAGAACAGGAGTTGGAAGTCCATCTCTGGAGGTTGTGCTCCATCCAAATGTGGATTTGGATGCTTTAAGGCGGAAGCGAACTGCTGCTTGTTTGGCAGGGGAATTCAGACCTTTGACATTCCAAATGGTTCAAGGGATCATTTGGAGAGGCAAAGGGACCAAAAGCTCGGAGGAGCTGGGAAGGGGGTTGGGGGAAGTAATCGGGGCCTTGGATTTGGTTTTGGTTATAGGCTTACAGTGGAACTGAAGGGTAGGTTGCTGATTGGTCAAGGACTTACTTGAAGATTTGGCTATGGTGTAGGATCAAATGAGTTTGCATTTCCTCGAGATGGAGTGGGAGGAAGTAAGGTGCATCGGATAGGAGGCAAGGAGGGGAGGTTTAGGAGAAACAGTAGTAGACCAGGGGGAGGCTAGGTTAGTCAAACATAAGATGGGGGATGTAAGGGGGGATCAACCAAAAGAGGAGGAAGCGGGGTTACCAATCGAGATGGGGATCACTGTAGCAACAGTTTGAAATAACCGAGTGGATTCTGAGGCATGTAGACCAGGATTGGCACCTTGCAGGTCGGTCTTTGTAGCAGCGTCATCCATGGCCGGATCAGTGATGGTGATAGGAGGCCTCGGCAGTGGGCCTAGTGCAGAGGCGTGCCCAGGGGGCAGTTAGTCGTAGGGATGCTGACGCCTTTAGAGGCATTGGACTGTGGAGCAAGACCGTGGCCGAGACTATCTCAGAGGTTGGAGCAAACGGCAGAGGCGGTTGGGCCAACGATGGAGGTTGAGGATCGTGCACTAGAGAGGTGGACGAGTTGGAGTTGAAGCCTTCGGAGGCGGCTGCAAATGTGACTGGGAAGACTAGTTTGCATGCCCCAGGAGGGGAGCTCAAAATGATATCAGTCGAAGGATGGCCGATGGGAGCAGCAACAGGGGGAATCATCAATGTCGGAGGGAGCGTGAGGCGGCAGAGGGCAGCCAACAAATCACAGTGGGGAGCGGAGCTAGGGGGACCGTCACTAGAGGAGGAAGGGTGGCAGAGGGTTGGCTATCGGGCAAGGAAGGAGGAGGAATTGGGTTTGGATACACGTTCGGGCCAGAATTAGGTATCGGACATAAAAGGTGGGTGTTGTGCATGGGCCTAGCAGAGGGAGGCTCAAGAATGGGGGATGGGTCGTAGGCAAGGATGGAAGGGTGGTGGGCTTGGGTTGACGGATCGGATAACATGGAAGTGGGCTAGGCCAAAGTGGGCCTGGGATCATTAGAATTGGATAAAGCATTGAGGGAGAGGGAGTTATGAACTGCAGCCAACATGGGTCCCCCAAAAGGAAGAGAGGGTAGGGGAATAAGGGGGCAAAACGTTGGGATGGGAGATATGATGGTTCCAGAGGCAGGGTGACAGAGGAGATGGTAGGGAGCAAGGACGGAGCAGGAGAGGGGGTAGAAAAAGGTAAGGAAGTTGCGGGAGGGTCGGCGATGGAGGTGGTAGGTGCTCTAGAAATAGAAGTCTCCAAGGCAAACTGACAAGGTCAGCATCGGAGTAGCTGTCGCCCTCATCTTCAGAAGGGGAGGACATGAGAAGGGCAAATTGATTTTGTTCAGTAGTTTGAAGTTGAATGTTCAGCGGATCAAGGCATGTATAACCATTCTCGGGATCAGTGCCTTCAGAAGCATGTGGAAGGTCCATTCGATTTCTGTTGCGTTTCTGGCGCCGGAGACGTTGTTGGGCGCGATGGAGATGAGCATTCACAGGTGAAGCGAACACCCTCTTTCAGAGTTCAAAGCAGGGGCTATGTTCACAATTTCAGTATCATCTAAAGTCTTGGCAATACAGTGAGGTTTGATGGAGAGAGCATTGGGGGGGGGGGGGGGAGCCATTCATAGTGCACTGCTTCGTTGAAAAAATGTTCATCTTTGTAGATGGAAACAGAGGTCGGCGGCGGTTGATTGACTGTGATTTCAACACAAATGCGGGCATATGAGATGCGGTCCATCACTTTGGTTCGGAGATCCGAGAATAACGGCTTTCTGATAATTGATCCAACAATTCTCGCCCATTAGCACACCAAAAGTGAAGAGGCAGCAACAGAAGGGCAACCCAGACTGGAATTGCTTTGAGATCAATCTTGTTATGGAAGGTATATTTATCCCATTGCCTGAGGAAGGTAGGTTTTCTTCCCACTTGTCAAGGGCCAGCTTCAAGCGCAGTTCTTTTAACAAAGTTGTTTGAGAAGTCAAACACAAACAAACCATTGTCAAGCATGTAGGTGGAGAGACGGCCTTTGATACACCATTGCTTGGATAAGGAATTCTTAACAATGTGGAAAGGGTGGCGACTCCCCAAGAAATGGCCAATAAGGCAGTTAGCCCATTTGGAGATTTCAGATTCGAGAGCACAGAAGGGGAATATACCGATAGGTCGGTTATCGATAACAGAGGGGGGATGAAGTGAAGAGAGTGTCCCACCGGAGGTGAGACAGAAGGAGAAGGGGATGAGGAGGAAAAGGCTACAACGTTCCAGGGTTTAGGGGTGGATGAGACAAAAACAGAGGGAGGAGGAGAGATGGCTTCTGAGGGAGGCTGGAGAGGGCAAGGAGAAGAGGGAGGAAGGCCGGTACAGGTTTTGAGGACCCCGCCTGAGGGGGCCGGGGTGGGGGGCAGTCATTGGAAGGGGACGGTCATGGGGGTTCTCCTGTTACTCAACCTCTGCTTGCCACCATTTTATTAGTTCATAACTGAGAGAATCGTTCTTTATTTGTTACTTGTTAATGAAATCTTCATTTTCTACCCTTCCATTATAGTGTGGTTAGTTTGTGCTTGCTTTTGGGGAGGCAGACCACTTCCCAAAACAGAACTTTAATGGCGACATGGATCACTTCTGGTTATGAATGAAAATGTATCTGCTGACATTAAGCAGGTGTTCGGTTTATTTACAGAAGCAAACTAATCCATCTTTTGGAAAACCTGTAGCAGAAAAAAATGGAAGGAAATTTTTTTTGGCAGTTGCCAAAGCCAAAGGGAATCCATCCTGGTTATTGTGTTATGTTTGCACTTTTCTGTAGCCAATTACTTCCTGGGGACAAGAAAATAACTTAATGGAGGAGTGAATAATGAGGATTCTGTGTGTGTGCTTTGTTCGTGAGGGAATTAATTGGGGAACCAGGTCACTAAGGGGTTTACTTATTTTGAACTTCACTTTTGGGCTGGTGCTGTTCAAATTTGAACCTGAGATTTACTGCAATGTTCTCTAATAAATAGTAAAATGCATTTTGCAAGCATGTATTTACATTCTCATTTTTAGGAGAATTTTAGTATATCTTCTGACAAGTGAGTTGAATCAGATCAAAAGGATACACCAGAAATGATGATTAAAGATGCGCAGAAGTACTAGTCTGGAAGGTTGCACTGGATAAGGTAATGTGATTTTTGCTCAGAAATTCTCTCTGACCCAAGACCCTGAAGATTTTATTTTGCATTTTATACGGGCTATGGTGATAATGTTGGAAATTTTTGCAATCAATTTGTTTGTTAAGGGAGATGAAAGTTGTACAATTGCTTTAAGAAATGAGATCAGTCAGATGCATCTATAATTACTGTGGAAATAATTGCATTGTCATTTCAGTCTTCACATGAACCAAACGAGGGATAAACTTTTTGTAGCCAGTGTAGATAGAATTTACTCTCATAAAGCCTGATTGTTGATCCCAACTACTTTTAATGGAAGTTCACATTAACTCTCATGAAGCCTGGGTGTTGATTCCAACCTCTTTGGTCTGTCTTGTTCGGAGGCTGGTAATCAACAACTTGCCATTTTGACTAGTCCTGATCTATTTTTCTGATCGAACCCCTGATGTAAGCATTTGAGTGAAGGTGGTTTAGCTGTACTTTATGCTAACCATGTAGCTTAGGATACTGCCAGTGAATTTCCTTTATAATAATCGTGCTGGCTCTGACAAGCTCCAACTTGTTATTATCTGGACCTAAGGGCACGCGTATCAAAAGCTCAATGGTAGTCTGTTGTGAATGTCACTAGAGCTCTAGGTTTTGTTTTGCATGCTTATAATTGTATGTCAGTAGTTTAAAAAACAATGGCTTACTGGATTATTAGTTTATCCCTGAGAAAAACAATGGGCTTACATGATTTCTAAATTATTGTGGTTGTGGCACCTGAAAGATATGGTCATGGTTTTGGAGACTCAGAAACTCACACTTCATGAGTATGCTAGTACTGCCAATAAAAAATAGATGTTGGACTAATTTATTGATACTGTTGAATTTTGATGGGAACAATTTTTTTTTTTTTAGATGTTGTCGATTATCAAATTTATTTATCCATCTGAAGGAAAATGGGGGACAATATGAATGTGCAAATGTTGCCTTTGACATGTGCTTATCTGAGTTCCATCACCCAATCCCTAGTGTTGTCTACTTCTAATCTTTTCCATTTGCAGTCCTTGATACCATCTTTGTTACTTCACATTTATATAGGAGATTTTTCCCCCGTTGGATCCAGGTTTCCTTGGTGCCTCCTTTGCTTTGTCCTGCAGAATTTGGGTTGTAAATGCGTTGGTTTTCTTACCAGTTGTTTCCATCGCCTACTGGTCGGAGGAAGGCAGGTGGGAGGGGCTTATTTCGTGTTCTCAAAATGTAATCAACTTAGCCTTAACTAACAAAATGGGGATGGGCTATATGGATCCTGTTTAGCCACTCTACTCTGTTTAAAGCCGTGTTAACAACACAAAGGCATTCTTATCTGTGGTCTCGGATTGTGGGACAACAGTGTTTAGAATCCATTGCTTTTGAGGCTTCGATTGGGTGACTGGTTTGGGTTTGGCTACTTGTATCGCGGACTGAATATGTCCAATGGTCGTCCGTATTAAAGTAATATCATTTGCTTCCGACTTTGGGGCTAGATATGGGACTGTTTTATGTGTGAGCCCTAGGCGCCCCAACTCAGGCCTAATCTTGTTTGAAAAGAAAATTCACATTTTAATTATGTGGGATACACAACTAAAGAAAGCTGAGGCAGGTTTACTTCCATTTTGACCTTTTCATCGAAATTATGTTGAAAATAATTTTCCAATGAGTTTAGCTGCTGGTGTGGCTATGCTTTTGATGCTAATTGCACTACGTATTGTATACAATTAAGTTGAATTGCCAGTTTAATGTTTATTCAAATGTTAATCAATTTCAATTATAAGGGAGCGAAAACAGTTGGAAGCCTCACCAGTTGTGTTTGCTAATATGAGGTTGTTTGCCGTTTTGTACTATTGCTTGATGGTGCGACTTAGCTGTTGCTTAATATCCAGTTTCATCAACTGAGTCTGGCACTATAAGGGTTTGCCTGGTTCAGACTTTCGTACAATAGGGTGCATTTCGGGTAATCAAAATAGTAGTCTCATGATATTTTGTCTTGTACGTTTAAGAAAGTTGTCTTTTTTTTATTCCATCAAGATGGTGGCAGTTCATTCTGACAATTTTTTATTTAGTCAAGGTTAATGGGACCCTATTTACTGAATTTGTTTTTTTTTTTTTCTTTCCCATTTCAAGAGGTCTGCAGTCGGGTTTCAACCTCACCCATGATATTTTGTAGGAAGCTCAAGAGTTTGATCATTCTTAGGCCCATGGATCCTCTCCAGTGTTGGACGTGTCCAGGGCATTGGACGACTGGTAGTACTTGGGGTGCATCTCTGGGTGCTGCCAATTATCTGATCTCACTGGATAGCGTCCAGTGCTGCAGAGAATCTGGACTCCATTTTTGGTAATAATACTGACGATGTGGGTGTCATGTGCCATCTCAGACTCTCTTCTCCCTGGCACACACACACTCTCCGCCCTCTCCCGACATGTGTGGCCCCTTCCCTTATTATATGTGACATCCCTTCTCGTACTGCTATTGGCTTTAAGGGTGTCAATCCTTTGAGTCTAGATTTTTTGGTTCAGTTCAAGATACAACATGTGGGTCGAATACTAATAAAGAGTCTTTTTTTTCTAAACCAGAACTAAATTGGTATGGTTCAATTTTATTCGGTTCGTTATTCAATTTTGGCCCAGTTTGTATAGGCCCAATTTTAGGAGTTGGGGCAAACATTTTATTTCTTTCATTTAAAAAAAAAAATTACTTGTTTATTAGGGTTTAACTTTTTCGAAACATTTAAATGAACATAATTTATAGGGATGAAGTTTTTTGTCCGAAAAAAACCCTTGTACCATATACCAGACATAGGGACCGTGCAATGCCACCATGTCCCTCCTGTGGGCATGTGCCCGTGTCTGGGCGTAGGGTTCGCTCTTGGATAAAAACACTTGCCCTGATTTAGAGTTTATGTTGATTTGTACAATGCTTAAGGTTCTTGGCTTAGTAGTATGAGCTACTTTTAATTTATTATGACACCAAACGATGGATTCAATAAGTTCTCGCCACTAACCAATATCTTTGTTTCCATATAGTCATCCAAATCGGTTTGATCCAACCTGTTCTTATCAATATAAGGGTGAAACTACTTAAGGAATTGATCCGGTTCAACTGAAAATTTAAGGAACAAGAATTTGTATTCCTTAACCGATTCTGGTTCAAGCTGCAGTTATTAAGATCAATGAAAGTCAGGGCCTTTGTCAACAGATACCATTACGGAATGGCTGATTCACCAATCAGATTCCCCAATTTTTTAACCCCTGATGATGATGAAAGAGAATTACGAGTACAAAAGCTTGGCTATTTTGGGTTTCTGATAGAGCACATAATTCAAACATGGCAAAGTATGTGGCAGTGGCAAGCTGGATGATGCAAATGTTTCTATTACAACAACAAACTTAGCGTGATTCCAATTTAATGGGTTGGATACATTGAATTCAAATAAAAGAATGACAAATAAAAGATGACGAATGAAAAGATGAAAATAAAAGGGAAAAGGCACATCCCAGAGTGGGATCGGCTACATGGATCCAAATGTCTCTACTAGTGAATTTTGTGGAGGATAGAAAATACTATCAGCAAAAAATTAAGATAAAATACAGAATTTCCAAGAAATAAAAATGAAACTCTCAATATTAGTATTTTTCCATTAAAGCACCTTGAAGCTTTTGTATGGTCAATGCTATCAAAATCATTATTTTTTGTTCCTTAATTGACACAAAAACTCATTTAAAATCAAGGTTTTGAGTCAAAAGAAGGGATAAAGAAGATCGACAAACCCAGATCAATTTCACACCTGCATATACGGCCGGACATTATTTCAGATTGGACAATTTTTTTTCTAGGATTGTGATCTCTAATTCAGTGGAAATTGCCCACAATGTGTGCTTCCTTATATTTTCAACAATCCAAAATTACTAACATTTTTGTTTTCATTGTCTCTACTTTACTAGAGGGTGGTTCTTTTCAAACCCCGAGGGGTAGCTGACTTGGCAAGGGACCTTAGCCTCAAGTTGCATGTGGTTCTGAGTTTGATTCTTCTTACCTTTTTGGGGCCATTCACATGGGGTGTTTAGTGCTTTCACTGCTTTCGGTGAATGTTGAATAGTTCGCAGTCAACCCTGGTAATGACTGATCCATGTGGTTGTGAGGTCAATATGGGTTCTTAGACTAGTCAAGAAGAAGGCTTAGATACTCATCGTTAGTTAAAAAAAAAAAAAAAGTGGCTTTTTTTTCTGTTTTATGAATCTGTTCCATACATGTGTGCTAACACTTACTCAGCCCAGCATTGCATTCCATTAACTTTTTTGTTCCTTTCTACTTTGTAATTCTGACTGAATTGTTTTAAGCGATTTCTTCTATGTTTTAAGGTTTATTCGCTGCAATGCATCTTGCTGAAAGGATAGTTAATCAAAACTGTCACAAAATGTGAATATGTGGTGCTTCTTGAACAGATACTAAATACATCATTAACAAACGAAAAAAAAAAGTGAATTCTTGATCTTGAGACACATCTCATTGCTATTGTCCTATTGGAGATTCATGGTTGCTTGAAAGCAGAAGGATAACGTGAAGACTGGCAGGCTCAAGGAAGATGCTAAGTTTAAAACTTGACAAAAACAAACACTTGCCTTATCCTTGCTGTATGACAGTTTTAGTGCTTTCTAGCTTGTTACTTCTCTATCCTCAAGAATGATTGACACTGTGAAAGAGCTTAATCTTTTCTTTTTGGTGTTTGCTTTAGGGCCTTTTACAGTTTTTTGTCTTTAGGTTAGCAAACTCGGAAACCTCAAACACAATAAGGATCAAAGGACATCCAAATCTATGTATCAACGAACACACAGAAAAAAAAAGTGAAGAAAGTCTTGGAGATAATTGCATTTTTAACAGTTAGTACACTCTCTTCTCTGTTTTAACTGCTTACAGTGGACCTAGCTCATTTTTAAAACACCCTGGGATGCCTTTTCCAGTCCCCTACACTTGCTGTTACAGAGAGTGCAGAACTTTGCAAAGGATAGCATGGCCTTCAGGAAAAAATGAAAGCAACAAATCCATAATTACAAAGAAACATTCAAAATAGAGTGGGTCCTGAAAGCATGAGACCATAAGGAGAGAAATACTTAAGCAAAAGTCGAAGAAATGATGTTTATGTCAGAACTGTTTTCACAAGGAAAGGAGAACCATTGAAGAACAAGCACAGCATGGCATAGGGAGTGTCAAACCTGAACACACGGATTAAAGGAAATTCAACATACATCAATCAACAAATGAATCAAATGGCCCTGATGTCCTGTAAACATGAGGTGAGTGAAGAAGAAATGCGTAAAGTGGGGTGTTGAAATTGCCTTGCTCTCATCAATGTTTTATGCAATGCTATAGCTGCTATCATAATGGTCTCGAACAGCATCATTTTGAAGGATTGATTTTGGCAGTCCATCAACCACTAAATTTTGTAAGTCACAGTTTCCGTTGGTTTGGATTGGTGGTGATGAGTTGTATTTTTGATATGATGTTGGCTATGCAGTCTGACTTAAAGGAGGAATAACACAAGAGCTTGTAGGATGGATTTTGGGCTTCCCAACTTCTCTTGAGAAGGATGATGAACTTCCTGACCTGAACTTAATAACCTCTGTAGTTGATGCTCTTGAGTTCTCTGAAAATTAAAGGAATGAACAAATAAAAAGAGAAAGAAACCATAACATGGTTGTCAGTACATAACGATCACTCATGAATGCTATGCAGTTTACATTTCATATTGAATGTTAACTTAAGCAAGCTTTGCTTGTGATTCTGACTTGAAAAGACATTGCTGACTTGGAAGTCTTATACAACATTCCTTCAGTAGAGGAAAAATTAAAAAAAGGTCAAGCTTGTACAAAACCATTGCAAACTAACACCAAAGGAATGAATGTGCAAATGTGTGCCATTATGATTGCCTGCATGTGTAATTTTATATTTACCTCTGCAGCATCCTTGAGGGGCCCCCAACATTCTCTACGATTGTACTTCTTTGAACTAGAATGGAAATTAACCCATACCAGAGTCTCCATTAGCTCCGGATGCTCTTTGAAAAGGATAGAATCTCCATGTAGCATTGCTTTCAGCACCTAGCATGCATCACCACAACAGATATGATTCCATTATCACAATCTTCATCCTTATAATTTCAAGACAAGCACACATCAATTCGAAAATTGTCGTAGAATTCATCCTAAAACCATCATATTCATCAACATTTTGAAGATCATTGTTCACCATAAGTGCAAGTTTTAGATTAGCCAATAGCAGAAACCTCAATTCATCAATCTGCTGTTGGAAGCAAGGCTGAACACAGTTCTAACTGCATATCCAACACTATGGTTGATACCCTAGAATACCATTTCTCTACTCTCTATATCGACATATTCATCTGAGAGAATCTTTTCTAAAGGCTGAACACAGTAATAACTAGATATCCAATACTGGTATGGTGATACCCTAGGTGGCTAGGATACCATCTCCCTACTCTCTGTATGGACATAATCACCTGAGAAACAATCTTTTCTAACATTAGGGATGCTTCTGATGGTGATGAAAAGAAGGGATATGGTAATGTTTCACTAGATAAATGGTGATTCGAATGACAATTTTGATGATCAAGACTGGATTTTTCATAATCAAGATTTAACTTACCAGAGGCAACTCCTTGGTGAAGATATGGTATCTGAACTCAGCAGCTATGTCTAGCAAGTGATTGGGACCACTCACATGGCAGTGAATATGCAGAAAAAGTTCATCCTTAACTTTCCTCCATTCGGCCACCACATCATCCTTGTTGTACCATCCTTTCAACTTCCAGAGGAACATAATGAATCAATCAATAAAGAAAAACGCCAAGTTCTCTTACTTAAGAAAGACATGGTTCACACTTTACAAACAATTTAAGATCACATAATCAAGTTCTCTCTGGGTATTGTGGTTTAGTCTTGACAGTATGTGCTTGTCAAAGTAATGGTAGGTGCAGTCCTTTATTTTCTTCTTTTCCTTTATATATATATATATATATATATAATGTTGCAAATTAAGATTGAAGTGGACATCCAATTACTGTGAATTAACCAAACCAGACTCCCAATCATGGGAACAGTTAGAATGCAAGAAAAAGGAAGGGAGTAATCACAGTGCAAAATATATCCTTCTATCAGATAATTTAGCATCATTTCTCCTGGGGAGTTCTGGTGTAGGTGGCCTTGTACAAAGAAACTTCCCGAACTATCTTTATACCATGCGACAAAATGTTTGTACCATTTTATTATGAAACACTTAATTTTACTACCCTGTTTCAGTACTTAATACCATTGTTACCACAATGGGTTACCATTTGATAGAACACATTTAAATAGACATCCTTTCTATGCAACGTCCAATAGGTTGCAGTTCCATTTTTCTTATCAAAACCTGGTGGTATTCAATCTTGGACCTTGGAGATGACTGCTTTCCAGCCTTATTTGAACTATTACAAAATCATGTGTTGTGCAGAATATCGATAAGAATCAAAATGGTGCTATCTGTTGTGTTTCTTTCACATGTTGTATAACATAAAAGAAAAGGGACATGTAATAAGAGTGACCACCTGCTCAAGGTTGATGGAATTGGAGATGGCTAAGGTTAAATTAGCTGTCATATCACAATGAGATAGAATGTATGTTCTTGGGACAATCTCAGTATACTTCTCGATCGCTTCTGCCATGAAAACCACCTTTAGCTTTGAGGCTTGAAATCTTGCAGTAGGCCCCAGAAGCTTAGCAGCCTAACAATAAACATGCATCATATGAGATACAATCTGGTAATAATCAAATTACTTTCTTTCTTAATTAAAATAGAATTTAAGTTCTAAATACAGGGCCAAGAAAAAGGGTAAACATAAACCTTAGGGAAGGTATATATTCTCTAAATCAGTAGATAAGTATTGTGGTTTTAATTGCGAACCCCGATACAACTTCACGTAATTTCTGTTCGCAGATCACTCATCAATCTAAATCAGACCATCAAATCATCAGTGCAAATTTATGGTCTGATTTGATAATCTTACTGGTCTACATAAACCAAATGTACATGAATGTTACAGTGGCTTCTATATCATTCAAATGAGGATTGTCAAAATAAAGCTGTAAATTTTGTCGTGATTTTGTTGTGCCACAACTTATGTTTGCTAAAGGAATTTACTGGAGCCATTTAGTACCATTGGTTACTAGTTGGTCCAAATAATATTACCACAATAACAGCTTGTTTGGATGCACTATATTTGCATAATTTTCCTAAACCTGTCGATCAAACTCATTTTGGGTGTGCATTTGGTGATAATGCATCAAATAGAAAACTACACTGCTCCACCTTAAATCAGGAAAAACATCATCATACCCACATTTTGTGGGGGTGATTAATTAAGCCCACAAAAGCAGTAAAAGGAAAACTGAATAAAACTAAGAAGAAGCAAGCATACAAGAAATGGGTAAACAAGAATTATTTATTTAATCAAAGTAGCACAATGTGGCATCCAACCAAGACCTAGAAAGAAAAATTAGTAGTGAAGAAGAAAGCTCAGGAAAAGATGTCAAAGTGAGGTAAGGCAGAAAGGAAGAGAATGAAACCTGGAAAACAAGGGGGTTGTAAGTGGCTTTCCTGTTTAGAGAGGAAATCAATGCAGGGATGGGTCTCTTGTCAGAGGAAATCTGAGGAGAGGTTGGCTTCTTTTCAAGGGAGAACACATTCCTCCTGGGGGAAGAAGATAGAGTAGCTGTATGACAGGCCATGGAAACATTACACAAGACTTACTCCTCATCTTTCACATTTCTTCAGAACTCTCCTGCCCGTCCATTTCTCCATTATCTCTCTTTCATCCTATCTTTCTTCCTAGAGAGAGAGAGAGAGACAATAATGAGGGGGGTGTTTGTGCTTGAGAGAGGCACGAAGTGTGGTGTGTGGGACGTGAAGAGATCTCATAGTTTGGTCACTAATGGGGCCTGAGATTTTGAGTCCACAAGAGCTAAGTCTTTTGTACTCTTCTCCAATCCACAACTCATGCTTCTCTCTCTCTCTCTCTCTCTCTCTCTCTCTCTCTGAGTTGAATTAAAAACTTTGGAGGTATATGTTAGTGCACGTCAGAACTTTTGCTTTGGTTTTGATGGGCTTTGAGGATAATGTTGATGACAAAAATTGCTGATGTGGCCGCAGAATCCATCATGCTTAACCTGAGAGGGGGTTCACACCACATCATTCCCAATCAATCTGGGCCATTCAATTCGTGATTTGATTTGATGGACTTTAAATCTTGCATAGGCTCCGTTTGTTTGGTTAGATGTAAAATTGATATAAATTTTAAAGAAAAATGTGTAATCCATTATATTTTACTAACTTGTGATTAACTACCCCATTCTCATTTTCTCTCCATTTATTAAGTCTCTTTAAAAATAAAAATAAAAAATAAAATAAAATGAAATTCAAAAGAAGAGTTGAACATTCAACCTCCAAGTATTGATATTTTAACTGAGGGCATTTTTATTTTTTATTTTTTATTTTTTATTTTTTCTGAAGGGCAACATTAATGTATACATCAGCAGGTGTTTTTAAGAATAGAACACCATTTAATACCCTTCATTGATCATCCGGGGCATCTTGTGGAACGAACTACAATAGAAATACCAACTTAATGTTATATATTCTTAAGAAACCTTGATTATTGAAGGTTTCTTACAGCTCATTCTTCTTCTTCTTCTTCTTCTCCTTCTCTTTTTTTTGGTGTAAGATCTTACAGCTTATTCATGAGTACTACTTCAAGAAGCTTACAAGACTGAGACCAGACTGTGAACCAAATTTGGATGTGAAACATATTAACAAGTTAAGCATCATGCTAAGTTGAAGAGATCGTGTTTGTGTGAACAAGGGGAATATTGTATACAGGGAACAAAGGTTATTATCATTCTCCCTTCTTTACCTAGATGGGAATCATTTTCACTCTCATGTACATTCAATGAAGAGACTAAGTCATCAACTTCTGTACTCTAAAGTCTTGAGTTTTCCATTTTCAGATCATCAAATCTTGTTTGATTGCAACGAATAATTTAATTGTTTTATACTTGAGTGGGCCCATAAGCGACCTAACCGGAGTTGTTTGAACCCAATTTCACATCAATGTCGTAACTCGAAAGCTTGAAATCCTGTATAGTATTTGGGTCCAACTGATATCAATGCTTTCAAAAACCCACAAAGTACTTTTGTGTTTCAACTAGCATGTTTACATCCATAAACCTGGCAGCATTGAAGTGTCAAGAAAATATTTGAACAGAAATTTGGTAAATTACTCTTAGTACTTGTAATGCTTATGTACTTCAGTTCCAATAAAGGATTTTGTACTAGTTCCAACAATTTCTTTCCAGCTAAAGCAACAAAAAATAACAGTTCAGTACCATTTCCAAGAAATTGGAGGGGGAGGGGGGGAGGGAAGTGGATTGGACATTCATAGCCACCAAATCAAGTTTCTTACATAAATGATAGCCACAAGATCAAGCTATCTTACATAAATCCCAGGTCTTAAGAAGACAAGCAAGAGAGGAAAGTAAAAAAGAATTGTTGTCCCTTATTCACGTTGAAGTCACTCCCATCTCAATATCGCTAAAAATAATAAGACTACAGCAGTTCTCCTCTGGGAGAAACAGGGAAAAAAAAATTGACAGCTAAAATGAACATTTGGGGCTAAAAATTCCCACAAGCCTGTTAGAAAAGATAAACAGTTACATTGCAGCTCACAACCTGCCATAGGAAGTATGAATCAGATTCTACTCTTCCATCCACCAATTTTACTTCAATCTCCGGTCATTTCCCCTATGTTGAATGTAACATCAAAGAGAAATCAGATCTGGACTCTAATAACCACCCAGCCTTCTCTATCCCACATTCATAATTTACAGTTCTCAGAAGATCAAAGTACACAATTCTTTTGTTTGACCAAAAGCAATCTAACAATTTCTTTCACCCACATCAACCAAGGCATGTCATTGCGATGAGAGAGCATCAGATGGTGGTGCCCTGGTGGCGCATACCCACTTCCTTGGGGTTTCAATGTCATCACCAGTGACCGTTGGTACATGCCAACTACCCCTCTCTGATTCCTGCAGTTCCCTTCTAGTCAGAAATTGAAAAATGGGGCACAAATTCTATCACAAATACTATCTCAAGTTGTAGGAGAGTCAGTCACCTGTATAACAATTGAATATGGTGGGGGCATGTGAAGTGTGGGCCCACGTCTGGACACCGTAAGTCGAACCTGCCAAGATCAACAGAAATGGTAATATGTTTTGTATGCTCAATTTCAAATCATACATCAAAATTTGTAGCACAAAAGTGATAGAATTAAGACCACCCTATCCTCTCACATCTCATTTGGCTGCACCCTAAGTGTATGTAGACTAGTCAATATCTAATCCCTTGTTCTCAGAGAAAAATTCCCAAAACAATAAGATGAAATTCAACAGGCATCTCAAGCAAGGATATGATTTATTGAACCAATAACAAATACCGAAAATAAATTGTTGAATGTTAATAATAGAAGCCAATAAATGTTGCATTAAAGTGACCCACACAGTTTTGTATTCAGTGCATTCAAAATACACAGTTACTTAAAAATGTCCATTTAAAGGCACTTAAAAACAATTACTAGTTACTCTCTATTTTGGTGATTCTTCCTTAGCTATGAAGAGTTACAATTATGGTAGGAGGCAAATAATGTGGAATTGATCTCGAACTAGAAAAGAACCCGTGGGAGATCCATTGCAATAGGATCGATGATATATGGACAAACTAAAATCAATAACATAGTTTTTTTCTCTTTTATTTATTTTTATTTTATTTTTAAATTTTTTTTACATATGAAAGCAAAAAAATAAAAAGGATATGACTTGGGATCCCATCTAAGCCTCGATCAGCATCACACCGACAATGCAAAGCCTCTCACCTTGTAACCACATCTCACAGTCCATCTTGCATACCACAAAGGTAAACAGCATAAAGCCATCATCTACTCTTTTGGCTAGAGTACAATCCCCCCTTTTTTTATTTAAAATCTCAATGAGAAACAAAATAGGAAACCTCTTGTAATAAACCAACCCCTTAATCGGCAGCTACTGTCTGGTTTGGAGTTTTCCCCTCACAGCTTAAAGCATGTCATGCCATGTTAAGGAGGCCACCTTTATCAATAGCCCAATATCTCCCTCTCTAGCTGATGTGGGACTAAAGGTTCTTGGCTCACCTCACTGACTCGTTTCTTGGCCTTTTTACCACACCGAGCCGTTTCTTGGCTATTGCCACCCCCTCTATGGGACAAAACATTCCTACTGTGATTAGTCCCACCACAAGGATAGAGAGGCTGCTCTGATACCATTGTAACGACCCAACCCCTCCCCTGGCATGATATTGTCTACTCTGGCCCCAAGGGTCTCACCGCTTTAAAATGTGCCATGCCATGTTAAGGAGGCCATCCTTTATCAATAATCCAGTATTTCCCTCTCTAGCCTATGTGGGACTAAAGGTTCTTGTCTCACCTCACTGCCTCATTTCTTGGCTTTTTTGCCTCACCTGGGTCGCAATAGCCAAAAGAAGTCTGAGATGAGGCAAAAGGGCCAATTGGGCATTTTGAGTCTCCAACTCAGTTACTAAAATAACTAGAAGCAGACATTGAAGGTGTTGATATTTCTATTGTCAGTGTTTTAAAAATTGGAATCGACTCAGGCGAATCGACCAAGCCCGATTCCAATTCTCACCAATCCAAGATGGGCCAGTGTGGAGCAAGTGTGGGCAGCCGATTTGATTTGGAGCAGCTGCTCCACTCTATCTGATTGGTTCCCTTAAAGGCCAAGTGGCACAATAAAAAAGGAGATGGAGGGGCATGTAGGGCCAATCATGATGGACAAAAGACACCATCTTGTGATTGGGGGAAAAAAACTGACCTGTAAGTGAGGGTATTGAAGATGGAGGAGGAGAAGAAGAAATGATAATGCAGGGATGCAGAGGCAGGGGTGTTGCAGTGGAAGCGGGAGGGGGAAGGAAAGCAGAGGCAGGGTTGGGTGTTGCATTGGGAGACGCAGGAAGGGGGAGGAAGGCTGCAAAGAGTGAGGGATTGGGGGTTTGTGGGGAAATTGCAGTGGTATTATCATCTTGAATCAAGCATTTGAGAGGGGAACGAGAGGAATAAAGGGGCTGCGATTGGGAGGGACAAGCGGCAGTGGCTGCGATTGCGAGGGAAGCTCAGGAGGATATTTGGTGTGAAGCCATTGATGGCTGTAACCCAGATGATGTCGTGGCTCATGAGGGAGAAGAAGTATTTGAATTTTGATTGACTGGTCACTGGATGGTCTATAACTATAGATTTGTGTTTTTGGTTAGCTGGGATGGGAATGATTCCTTGGACAACCAGTGTGTTTGGCTCCGATAATAGGATTCAGGCTACTGAAGGAGTGGACTCGGATGATCAGCCTTGGGAGTGAAGAATTGAAGATCGCACTGCGAATCCCTTAACCGTTCTCATTCCGATTTGGCTATCCCTATGACAAACCAGAACCAGCCTGCAGTAGGGCAAGTTGAGGCCAACCGCTGACCTGGCAAGGCGATGAGATGATGTGTATTGCAGAGAGATAGAATGATAGACAAGAGAAAAGGAGGAGGCAGGGCAGGGGGTGGGGATTTGCACAGTGGAGCGACGGCGGAAGAGGAGAGTTGCACAGGTTGGCAATGATGGTGAAAGGGGAGTTACAGAGAGGGAGAGGAGCAGAGCAAAAGGGGGAGCGAGAGGGGGAGGTGAGCTGCAGGGAAGGGAGCGTTGGAGCAGGGAGTTGCCCGGGGGGGGGGGGGCGAGGCGGTGATGGCCAGATGGGAGGGTAAGAGGGGCTTTTTTTTAATATCAAAACGCTGATTGCACAACTGATTCCAAAAAGTTGATCGGTTTGGGGGTAATCTCCAATTCAGGCCAATTTCGATCAGATCGGAATCAGCTGGACCCAATTCAGACCTTGATTCTGGGTTTTATAACCTTGATCAAACCACATAGGATGATGATTGGATGGCTTCAAGTTCAGTCAGATGGTTCTGGAGATACATGCTTTTTATCATAAAAGCTAGAGCTCTCTGCTCCAACAGTGCTTTCAGCTCTGTTTGGAGATTAAATAAGCTAAGTCTGGGTTTCTGGAGATGTTTTGTCTTTGGTCCCACTTCCGTTTGTGTAGTCTATGCTGAAGTCTTCCAACCATTTTTGGTTGGCGTTGCTATTGTATATTAACCTTATATCTCTCTTTCCCTTCTGTTTCAATGAAACCTTCTTTTTATCTTTAATTTTTCATAAAAAAATTTCCACGTAGCCTTATCCAAGCTATTTGAGTCAGCTCTAGTGCAGACTGTGCAGTGCCACATGAGTCCTGGACAGCTACTCCACCCCATTCAAGGGAAAAAGGCTATAGGTGCTATTAACTCATAAATCATAAGCACTTTCTCCCCATTTGACCAGAGACATTTCTGCACTCCCACTTCTGCCTCCACCTTCAAGTTGCATCACATCACTACTTACCGGTCTTCGTCACACAAGAAGGAACAATTGTCACCATATCAGTTCGGCATATTTGTTGGTCTTCACTGGTCATTGCCTAGTCATCCAAATAGACATTCTGTCATCCTGACACCTGTTAGTGTTGCTAAGTCCCCTCAGATGCACTCATTCTTATTCTATCCTTGCAAGTCCTCACATGCTTCTATCTCATCCTGCCGAACTTAGCTACATTCATTTTATGTACATATTCCAATGAATTTAAATTCTCTGCAAAATAAAATACTCCAGGAGAGTGATTAAAATAAAGTTCCACATTTACATAACATTCCAAAAATGCCCCCACTGATATTTAAAAAATATTTTGATTTCCAACGAAACCTTTGTACAGGCAATTTATATGCTCTAAGTTGTCACATCATGGAAACCAGAATTTCAGATACTTTTTTTTTTGGGGGGGGGTGGGTGTTGCAAAGATAGATTTAATGTTTAGGAAATTAAAACAATGATTCTCAGGGACACAAAATATGTCTGAAACTGAAATGCTGTAAGCTGCCTGTATCAGAAGGATAAGCAATAAACAAACCTGGTGCTTTTCTTTCCATCTTGGGAAGAAGCTAGTCCCTAGCAGTTGGAACAAATGGTCCCTCATCTCATCATTTGTAACCAGCAGACACTTACAGCTCACAGCAGCATACAACCAATACCTGAAGTAACATCAAACTTGTTAAATTTAAATTTTTTCAACAGCACATGCAAGTGAAATAGTAAAGGGCAAATGTCTACAGCAGCATGATAAAATTTCATTACTATAATAAATTTGTTCTAAATTTCATTAAGATTTCCCTTCCAAGACATAGTTCACCCAGGAATTTATCTATCATTTTTTAAGGTGCTCACACAAGAGTACCTGTAGTAACATCAAAACTTGTTCACGTGACAGAGAAAGGGCTATAAACAATAACTATTGTTGGACGTTCAATTATAAGTCTAATAAATTGATGATTACCAGGACATAATTAGAAATCCAGAAAGACTTTTCTATTTAACTTCAAGATTAGATGCCATTAAAAAGAAAATGTTTTGAAAGCAATTGGAAATTTTTAATCGATTGTGGTTCAATTGGTTAGAGAACGCACTGCCAAGTCGGAAGCAGTGGCTTTGAGACCCATCCGTCCCAACCTAGTAACTGATGAATTTATCACTCTCTCGAAACTCTTATCTCCATGGTGGTGGCTGAAATCTGCCGAAACAGGAGTATGAATCTGCATGGTTAGACCAGGATACCCAGGCAAAGACAATGTCACACAAATCCTTAATTTCCTCAAAACATTTCTGAGTTGGAAGATGCACAAGCTTACAGTTGAAGAATTGGGCATTTAGAGTCTAGTTTTTAATACTTAACACAAGAATGTGAAGCCCATCTGAAGGATTTCACTTCTTAGATGAGTCAATTGAGTTGCACGTGCACCTTATGCTATTCTGATTTGCACCTACTGGAAGGGTACAATCTATAACAGCCTCTTCATGTGTTACTTAATTAGGCCTAGTGGATTTTGTGTGAACTTGGAAATGCAGAGCAAGTTCTATGAGACATTTGCAGCTCCTTTTACCAAGAGAGGTGTGTTACGCATGTTCTTGATACTAGGAGGTGGTTCCACACTTGTCCACCTCAGCTCCACAGCCCCAAGGGACATTCTACTCATTAGGAAGGGCCCACAAGGCCACACCTCCTAAGCCTAAGCCATGTGGCAAGATCTAATTGTTGAGGAAAGGACCCACATCATCCCCTACTCTTTGCTATATAATATATTGTCCTTTTTTTGTTCGGGTTCATCAGGTAAGTATGTCCAAGCATTCCTAATAATAAGCAGACCACTTTTGAATTATTTTTCTCAGCTTTGGTTATGCTCCACATCATTATCTTAGAAACAAATGGAAACCATTTCAAGAAATGTTTCACATAAAATGCAACATCAACGAAAAACACAAGCCTACAACAACCATACAGAAAATGAGATTCTCAGCAAGACCCCTAGTAATAGTATTTAGTTATACAAAAAGTTCTCAGGATCCTTCTCATTGTGCAGTTACAAAAAATAAATCTCAAAAGCCATCTCATATTCTCATTCGTCAACCATGGAAGGAACTTGTTCACATGTTAATCTGCTCAAGTAGGCATTATAATATTATTTCACAATTTTGCTAATGTTAATAATAAAAGTAAATGGCTCAACCGACCAGAGTCAAATACTTCAACATCCGAACTGAGTGAAACGAGTCAAGCATCCAACATAAACAGGTAAACAGAAGCTTCATGTTATTTACACATTTAGTGCAATATGGGGCAATATGTCGACCAGACCAGAATAGGCACAGGGTGGCAGATTGAGTACATTGACCAGGCCAGTTAACCGGATTCAACAGCACTAGTGAGTCACAGAATACTAAATATACCAATCAACAAACTAGTCAGTATTCTTTTTGGAATATAGGATGCAGAATATAGCTTGACAATAATGCAGCATCAGTAAACAGAACCTAGGAGGTTCATATATAACCAAATAAGGATACCAGAGACACAGCTGGGATACAATTAAGGAACTACATGAAGCATAGTTAGCATGAACACTACTGAGAAAGACCATAAAAGAGGAAAATAAATAGTTTAACTGGGGATAAAGCATATCTTTACAGAAAATGAGACCTTACCAATCGTCATTTGAACCAGCAGGTGTCGCATAGAGTGCACCAGACTTTTTCCAGCTTTGTATCAGCTTCTTATTTCTTGGGTTCTCGGCAGAACCACCGTTCACACGACGATGATGCAAAATAATAAGTGGAAGCCTTTTTGATGGACTCACTTCACGCATCTCATTTACAATAGAATTCAGCTGCCATAAAAAATGAACATCTTCAGCATCTCATCTATTAGGATGAAGTAGCAAATATGAATCTTATCAGAAAGGGTGTCTGCATGCAGGAAGGGGAGAGCAAGGAAAGAAAATTTAGAAAAAACACATTTCTATGGCAACATCTGCACAATCTGTCACCTGGAAAAAGCTGAAATCGTGCTGATTGATAAGTCCCACATTGGCACCATCTATGACAGCATCATATGGACCATGCCGGCGAAGCCACTCCTGTAGTGAGTTGATTTTCTATATCAGTCAAGGTGTGAATGACAATCCGTATATGTATAATGTTGTACTTGCCTGAGGCATAGACAATGACCAAGCAATGGCCATCCATTATGTGAGTTTAAAAACATTAAGAATAACTTTTGTTCGTTGAGTACATCCCATCAATTTTATGACAGAATTAACTTATGATTAACATGAGAAGGCCTAACTGTTGTTTTAATCGTTTGCAATTTGCAAAAGGACTTGGGATGAAGTGCCAAATTGATTGTTCAGAAATAAAAACCAATATTTTCTTCTTTTACTAGTTCAGTGCCAAATCACGTTTGGAGTTGGTCACAGGAGAGGATATGAAGCATATTCATGATCTATTCAATCTTGTGGTTGTCATACAAGGTCACACAAGACAGTCCCATAGAGATACCCAAAAAAGAGGGGAGATTCCTTATTTCAGAGTTAGTTCTTACTAATTGTATAACTTTGCAATAAAGCTAGTTGCACACTTGCACCATCTTAGAAAGATAACTTCTTTCCAAGAAGGCTCTGTATCTACTGTTCATGGTTTTAACATCATCAATGAATTCATTTTTTTCCAGGTCTCAACCCCCCCCCCCAAAAAAAAAATCCACTTTGAGGATCATATTTTGTCAGTCCAAACAGTTGAAAAGATGGGGAACATTAGTTAAGCAATGGGAAGCAGATAATTTAGATGGCTTGTGAATTTTCCCAGCTGGCCCTGCAGCTGTCTTGGAGGTCAACTATTGTGTGGTAACCAGGAACCTCAACACTTAACACAACAAAGTTGCGCATTCCGAGTCGTGCTTTTGTACGGATTACAAAAGGAGGAGTTCTACACCTATACAAGGTATATGCATCAACACCAAGAAAACATGACCAGTAACCATATAACTTTATCTTCAAAGGGAAAAGCAAAACCCTCACCTGAAAACCAGACAAATTTTTAATAATCATGGCATAATTCAAGGCTAGTCACATTGGCGAAAGAATACGAAATTTCAAACCTCTCAAGTTTTCTGCACTTCATTAGAGGATTTCCCCCCAGGGGGGTAATTGAGAAAAAAAAAAGAAGAAGACAGAAAATTCAAACAAAAAAAGAGACCACTTTTCTTCTGGCTTTTACTCATACCTAAAGTAGAAAATTAAGCATGGTTCCTGGTTTGGTCAATTCTACTCTTCACAACTGACAGTACATTATTTCATATTGGAACCTTTCACAAAAGCTTGATATAAATGAAAGTTTATAAAGATGGGCATATCAGACTTAAAGGGAGAATGAAAGTATAAATATGTGAAATGCCTCAAGCATCAGAATAGCATAAGTCAAATGACAAGGAAAGTCCCCATCCCGCAAACTTCTCCACCCAAAACAATTCCTAAAATGATGTAAAATGGAATTTATATTATTCAACATTCAAAATCATACACAACATAAGCATAAAGTATAGTGATCATTCGTCTGAAATCTCAAGCTATAGAAATGCAATCAGCTATATGATTACAAGAAGCAGAAAGAAATAAAACAAGTTCGGATTCATAAAGCCTGAACTACAGTAGAGAAAGCAAATTATGTTCAATTCAACAGACTACGTATGATAGCGACTAAGGAAAATAAAAGCAACATACTTGTACCTGAAAGCCATTGAAATCAGCCTTGACCTCCTTCTTGCAAGCCAAGCTGGATAATGAAGTGGCAAAATTCTGGGTCTCTAATGGATCGATATCTATAGAAACCAGCTTCTCTCCACAAGTACGACAGACACCAGTCTTATCCATCTCAGTTCTCTCAACTTTCCATTTCCCCTTCCCCAACCACCCCTGCCCATGCCACCCACCGCCACCCTTGGCGATTCCTTCTTTGACATTGTTCACGTTCCATTTCTCCTTCCCTACATCTGCAGCCGCATCAGAATTAAACCACCTCTCAACAGTTTCAGCCGTCAATTCTGACACTTGCCTCACTGTGGTTCTCAATCTGTGCAACATCTCATAAACCCTATCCCCTCTGGCTACATCTGCACTAAGCCCTAGCAACGCAGCAAGCTCTGGCTCCTCTGGTGACACCCCAGACGAAGCCATGTGAGCATCAACCTCGTAAGCCTTGTCTGCCTCTCTCTTCTCACAGAACCCAAATAATGCCGGCCCATATGACCTCAACCTCGGTGGGATATGACAACTCATCATCCTCTTCACCATATCAAAAGCCATATCTGGGTCTTCCACAGCCGCAGCCAATCTCGCTACACTAGTAAAAGTAGCCTCATTTGGAGCAATTTTATCGATACCCATTTGCTGAAAAATCTCCAAACCCCTTCTTAAACCCAAATTCGACCTTTCGTCATCATTCCCGCCACTCTTCGATTCAACCTTAGATTGAGAAGAAGAAGAGCAAAGGTAGAGCAGAACGTTGTAAATGTGTTGGTTAAGCGGGATAGCTTTACTCCGTGCATCATCATAGAGCCGAAGGGCTTCTGCGAGGTCACCGTGCTTCGAACACATATCGAGCTTGTGTCGAAGAACGCCTTCAGGAGATTCTCGAAAAGCTTTCCTCTTTGATTTGTTGGAAACTGCAGCCTTAGTTGTTGTTGAGGATTCATGAGTGGGGGCAATTGCACAGACCGCTGTTGAGCAGTGACGGATTGATTTGTTCACGAAAAAGCTATTGCTGTCTCTGTTGAGGGGTTTGAGAGATGGGTAATGGATAAGATGACGATGTACATGACTGCCGTGACCGAATAAGAGTAATGGAATCTTGGTGAAGAAGGTGAAGAGAGAGTGGTTCCTGGTCAGTGAAGGCGTGACAGTTATAGAGCTTGCGAAGAGCATTGCTGCTTGTTCTCCTCTGGGTGGGAACTCAATATTCCATTTCGGCTGATCGAAGCCTTGTGCTGTAAGATTTGGACATTGAACGTTATTGCTGCTTCTTCTTCTTCTTCTTCTTCTTCTTCAACTTCCACCTTCCAACCCTTACGGCCTTACCCGCCCATTTGATTTGCAGCGATGACTGGCTTCATCCCCTTCTAGGTAAAATTGGTAATCTAGATTCCAAAAATCTAAATGCAGCCGCTTTTTGTGCCTAATTTTGGAATCTATTAACTCAAGGATTTCCTCAACAGGGGAATCCGTAAGGCCCCGTTTGTGTGTGAACTACAGAAATAATAAAACGGTGGAAACATTACAATTTACAATTTGCCACCCTCTTGTCTTTTGTTCATTGTGACTTTTGCATCATTTACATGGAAAAGCTAACCATGTAGCAGATTCTCTATCTCAGAAGGCTCTGTGTTTTTTCATGTATGATAGTCTGATTAAAATTCCATCTCATAGATGATGGAGGCTTATACCTCATCTCCAAACAAAAAAAACAATGGTACCCTCTCTATCTCTCTTCACATTTTTTTGGGTCGGGCCTACGTTGGCGTCTAAAAAAGAGGGGGGACTGGGGTTTACTTAGTAAATATATGTATCCATACATATGATTGAAAATTACATCTCTTTTTTATCTCCGTAAGATAGGGGTAAGGTTGTTTATATTATGATCTCTCCAGACTTATAGTGGTGGAAGCCTTACGTGTTGCATACACCTTGTTTCTATTTTTATGAAAGAAATCATGTTTTGATTGTTTTAAGCGGTTTCTTCTCTGTTTCAAGTTTGGCTCAAGAAACACATCTACCAAATGCATCAATATACAAGTTAATAAAGAGCACAAATAAGGCTAATGATTTTTTTTCCTTTTTTATCAACAATTAGAACGTTGCTTTTGCAAAGTTATGAATATACCAGTAGGCGTAGGTTGGCACAATGGTCGCTGGGCTTAAAGAAATTTATAAACCAAGGCCATCAAACGCAACCCAACATAACAAGGCTTATGATCAGCTTGAGTGGCACTTCCTGGAGCATTATGCTCGAGATGGGCTTCTATGATCAATGGGTGTATAAGATAATGAGCTGCATTTTAACAATCCAATATACTGATCAATGTTTCCCCCACAAAGGCATATCTATCTAAGCCATCTATGGGTGTTAATTTGGCTCATCGTACTTGAGCCCACCTTAGCCTACCCCAAAGCCCAAACATGGCCTGGGCTGAGAATTTTAGGCCCTAGACTGGGTCTGAGCTTAAATCTCGAGCTGAACCTAGTTTAGCCCACCAGGCTTTATAATATGTTATGAATAAATTATAAGAAAGAACCCTCCCCGCTTGCGTGGCTTTGCACACAGACAGTCAGATATAGGCAAACGTAAAAAGATTATGCTGCCCCCCACCCCAAATGCTTCCGTACTGCCTTCCATTGACCTGCATATTGGCACAATGATGGTCCAAGCAAACAGGATTCTCTTGCCCAAATTGTAAATATGTACACCACTTACTCAATAGTCAACATTCACGTTCTTTATTTTTTAATCACTAACATATACCACTCAACACTCACATTTTTTAGTGTAGAGGCATCCAAGATTAATCAAGACCGATCCGACATTGATATGCCAAAAGTTAGGGGCTATAAGGTGAATCAAGGCCAACCATGCCCAGTCTAGCCCAATCAAGGTTAATCAAGGCCGGATTGGGTTGGGATGAGCCTGCCTAGGCTAAGTTAAGAGAACTTAAGATTGGATAGGGATTTTCAAAAACTTAGTCCAACCTAACCCATTGACATTATCCAACCTAATTGTGGAATTTATGCAACACAAACTTTGATTATATTGATGGCCAAAGCACAAACAGACAGAAGAATTAATATGATACGGATCAGAATTTAAACATTTTTTGGCAGTTAGGAGCTCATGACCTCTTAATTTTGAGGTGTTGATCTTTGACAATTGGGATTAAAATACATTAGTAACACACCTATCATTTACCAATGGTTGTCAAGAGTGGTGAAGATTCTTTTGGATCTAAGTCCATCCAAGTTCTTAGGGCTTTCAATAGGGTTCGGCTGAAGTAAGAAGGAATTGTTTTGGGTACCAAAGGAAGAGCTCTGAATAAAATGCAAGGAGGGGAAGAGTATGCTACCACGAGTAGGAAGGAGGTCATGTTGAAGTCGGTGGCCTTTACAATTCCAAATTATGTTGGATCTCATTTCAAGATCCTTGCTGCAATGTACTCTAACCCGGTGAAGGCATAAAATGTTTCCCTTTGAGGAGAGAAAAAATGAGAGGTAAATTCATTGGATCTGATGGAAGCACGGTTCAAGGGTTGATATGGTTATCAGAATAGTGTGGGCTGATATGGTCTTAAGTCCCCTCACCTTATAAGTAGATTTATGGGATTTGAGTTTTTCCATACCTATATTATACACTGATTCTAAGGCAGTACTTGATACGCTATTTGAGCCCGGTTATATAGGCCATGAACTCCTCAATCCTCTCAGTTGGAGGGGAGTCCCTCTTAGACATGGAGAGAGATGATGGATGGATAACCCATGGTTGGTGAAGGAAGGAGTCATATGAATTGATATTTGATCTAATATCACAAGTACTGAATGATTTGAAGTTTCAACCTCACAAATTAAAGGTGAGTCAAAATCGTCTGCGGTGAGGTGCAATGGGCATCTAACGGTTAGGGTGCATGGCCGAGCCCTCCCAACCATTGAATACTCACTGCACCTCACCGCTCACTGCAACAATTTGGACACCACAAAGATAGTGTGTCCAAGGATGCACACACTTCGAAGGTAAATCTAATCCATAATTTATTTCCACTAACCCAAACCGCAAAATCCATTGTGCCCTAACTCTCTAAGAAGAGAGCAACAAGTAATTATCTTTCCTAAGGGGTACCTCACAATTTAGAGGTCATGAATTCATTTTTCTTATTTAAAAAAAAAATATATATATATATATATATGTCAATTTTCTTTAGAACCTATAGGCATTAAAAAAAAAAAAAAAGGATGAGGTAAAAGAAGGCTACATGGGTCTCACAGAGCGTAGCCAAACACAGGAAAGGCGATATGACCACCCCGTCTCCCATTGAATGAAAATTTTCACCACTTGTGTATGCTCCCGTTCGTGTTCTTAAGATGGAAATATTTTTTCTTAAAAAAATGTTCATCATTGTTTGTAAACATCATGTAAATCATCCAATGTTGTGAACTATCGATCATTTCTTAAGCCACAAGTTCAGGTTGTCATGTGCAAGGATTCAAAACTTGAGATCTAGTATCATGTCAAACTTTGCTAATTCTAATTTGATCACCTGAGTCATCCTAATTTTTTCATGTCTTATAGAAAATGAAGAGCTCTTGAGATGGATCGGGCTTGTCTATAGCATATATTGTATAGTGTAGTAAAATTCAAGGGCTGGGAGTCCTCAGCCATGCAATCCAAGACATGAATTTACAGCTCAAGGTGATCTAATCCCTTGGATCTGTGCTACACTTCATGTTGCACGACAGAGGATCCCGACCCCTCTTAGGAGTTAAGATAGCCAATCTGACAAGTTCTTTACTCATGGTCTGTACCATTCAACCGATATGCCCAGGTTTTATTTCAAGATCAGCAGCAAGTAAAACAGATAGAAAACACCCGCATTCAGCGATCTGATACCGATGCCTCAAACCAGGATGCTCCAAACCCGTTTTAAAAACCGCTGCCTACGTGGTAACATGTCGCCTGCTCTGTTTAGTGTAACATGTCGCCTGCTCTGTTTAAAGTACCCAGGCTCCTTGGGATCTTGTGATGTGCTTTTATTGCTAAAATAATTGAGGATTGGAGTCATTGGGACTCAACGGAGGGCCCCATTAAGGTTTACCTTTTTTTTTTTCTTGGTAGAAAATAGATGTAATACCTAGCTGTGAATGAACGTGCACATGTACCTTTCCAGTTTCCCTATACCATGATTCACTGTACCGCAGCGCATAAAGATTCCATGGATCAGATCTCCCACAAACCGCCTTTGAACCAACGATGATTACTGACATTTGAATAATAGGGCCCACCACATCCAAGACTCCTCCACATTCTTCAAAAGTCATACTTCTTAATTAATCAATTAATTAATGGGATTTTTTATTTTTTTTTAATTCGACGTGATGAGTTCGAGAACGTGGGGTTGACCCTGTCGGTGTTTCTCACTTTCTCTCCAATTGTATTAAAAAATTCACATAATCCAAACAAAGTGTAAAACGCGTACTTTAGATGAAATGTATTTTCCACCACCAACCGACGTTCCTTTTTCCTTACTCCAGACTCCAGCTGTTGGCCTTGACGAGTGAAAAGTTGCAATTGCATCAAAACCAAAAGTCAGCATAAAATTGATTTTGTAAGAGAAATCTTGCTATCGTTTATGATGAGATTAGTGGGTTGAAATATCTACATTCTGATTGGGTAAGAAAATGACCAATGGGTGCTACTTCTACATTGAATTCCTTTTCAAACCATCCAATCCTCCAACAAGTTTGTGTTAGGTATTGTTTGGGTCATTTCCATTACTCTTTTAATTCTTGTATCAATCATTATAATTGGCATCCGAAGAGTCAAGTGGTGGCTCAATTTTGTCATAGGCTGGCCCTCCCCTCCACAAATTAAGTGATAATTTTCAAACTTTTTTTTTATTTTAAAAATTAGAATTTCACTTGCTAAAATTCTAAGTCAATTGTGCTTAGTAAAAATATAAAATAATATATAGTGAATCATATGACTGAGGCACTGGCAAAAATTTAATGTAAGTTTTGCATGCATTTAGGTAATATATTCTTAGTAATGCATTTTGAAACATTATTCTACTCAATTTTCTTGTTTCAAAATAGGTTTTAGATTTAAAGTCTATTCCGGAAATGTTTTTTTTTTTTTTCTCGTCGCTATGCTTAGTCAAGTATAATGCTTAACTATTTTCCACATGATGGTACATGTGCTATGTGTTGGAGCACTAGCCAAACATTTTATAATACAACTTTAGCTTTAAATGATACCAAATGACTATAAATTATAGGATATGTTATTTTATTTTGTATTTTATGTTCTTATCCTTTTTTTTTTCTTTTTGCTAACGATGGGTATCCAGACCTTCGGTCTGACTAGCCAAACATCTTTTTTTTTTTTTATGGCATTTTGCCAATTAAGACCCCCCTTTTTTTTTTTTTATGGCATTTTGCCAATTAAGACCCCCCTTTTTTTTTCGTGTTTGACTGAAATTTTTCCATTGAGATGAATGTAGGGTCCTCATGGACTAACCCATGTACTGTCAAGTGATAAATGATGAAACGTTATATTTCACTAGTCATAATGACGCCTAGAAGAACCTTATAAAACATTTGTTTTTTTTTTGTTTTTGTTTTTGTGAAACTTTCATATTTAAAAATAAATGTTTATAATGATTATCTCATGTGATTCAATGTGATTATATAAACTACTTGATTTTTTAACCATATTTGGTAATGATACATTTTACATGTAACTTTTATTTTACATATTATAACAAAGAGTTTTGGATGTAAAGTAAAGTGAAATTTTATAACCAAATATGGAATGATTTGAAATAATGATATAGTCACACGGGGTAATGATTACATATATTTATTTTTTAAGTATGAAAATTTCACTTTCCTTCCATTTAATTTCCCTTGCAACCAAACATAGCCTTAGGAAATTTCTTCTTGCCAACAAAAATCTTAGGAAATTATGTAACTAATAAAGTTTATTGGTCGAAGAGGATTAGGCCCTCTTTGGTATCATTTTTATTTTTTCTTTTTATTTATTTAACAAAAATCATTAATGAAAACCATTTTTTATGAAAACATAAAAATGTTTTGGTAACTACTTGACAAAATGACTTTTTGTGATAAAATGTTTGGTATCTCTATGTGCAAAATAGTTTTTTAAATAAATGGGTGAAGAGATTTCCTTCACTCATATTTTTTATAACTCTCATCATCCACTTTAGACCAAAGAAGAGGGGGCAAGGGTTTGGATTTCTAATTACAAAGCAAATGACTACTTTACCCTCCTTATTGAACCTTTAAGCACATGCTCATTAAAGTATAGTGCAAAAATAACTGAAAATCATTTTTGACTAAAACACATAAATGACTCTTGATCTCTTTTTTATTTTTGTATTTTATCAATTTTTTTTTAAATAAAAATAAGCTCTATAAATGACGCCAAATGCAGCCAAAATCATGTTTGTGAACCAAAAAAAAAAAAAAGTAATACCAAAGAGGGCCTTAGATAATATCCAAAATTTAGTAAGAGAAAGGGGTTGAATGGAAAAGAATTCCTCTTATAGATCTAGAATCTTAATTAACTATTTTAAATATAGTTGATTTAATTTTTCTATCAAAAATAATGTATGATTTAATTTCATTATTTCTTTTGGGGGGGGGGACCATTGTTTATAGATCTTGTTTTCCTTATTTTTATTACACAAATCATATTTATTATTACGTATGAGATGAACTATGGTATTTATTTATTTTATTTTTTGCTAACGATGAGTGTCCAGGCCTTTGACTTGACTAATCCCGCGGGCCCATATTGACCTCACAACCGCATGAATCGGATCATACCGGGGTTGAATGAAAACCATTCAACTTTCATTGAAAGCAGTAAAGAGCACTAAATACTCCTGTGTGAGTGGCCCAAAGTGTGCCTAATGGGAGCCGAACTCAGGGAGTTCGAGTTTACGACTCGTACCAAGTTCGTATGAGATGAACTATGGTTTCCTAATCACTTATAAAGGCAAGACTTTCATGTATGACTAAGGAGTTCAATTTTTGTGACAATAAGTAAATCAACTCTCCATTCAAAGGAGAAGATGCTCTATTTTTAAGGATTTATATAAATTAGGGTAGGGATGGTTACCTCATTGCATGGGCACTATGCCAACATGATAACCACACACAAGCATCCAATCAGAGGGTAAGGTGGTATTTTCATCACTCTTGTGTCTGGTCATTCACTAAAGACGACCACAAGTAAGTGGTGATCTAAGTAGAGACAATAGAGTATACGAATAGGTGGTGAATAGTAGCTAGACAATAACACTATAACAAGCGTATTGCAAAGGCAAATCGAGATTGTCCTATATTTAAACCACATGTCCGTAGAGTGCACTACTCTGGAGTCCTCTGTATTCGGTATTGGTATTGGTATTGTATATTTATATCAACATATCATATCGGCCAATACATATTGATTTCATCGATCTGAAAACGGTATTGATATAATATCGATATGGATTGGTGGTGTTGATATCTATTGAGGGTATTTTGGTCAAAAAATCAAATTTGATCTAAATTTGAGGGTGAATTGGTCTGATCTGTATTAGACCGGACTGGACTAGACCACTTGACCCTCAAATTTGGATAAAATCCGATTTTTTACCGAAATACCCTCAATGGATACCGTATGTATCATTCCGCGTGACAATGGGGGGTGGGCCTCTTTAAGCGGCGGAACTTATTAGAATAGGACACAAGGCAACCAAATGACACCCAGAGTAGTGCCAACTGCCAAGTAGTACTTTCAAATGGTCACGTGGTTGTAGATCCAAGACAACTCCATTAATATGCTTTGAAACGAATTCAATGACCGGTAATACGATCGTTACGGTATATTGTCTAATTACTATATCCACCTTTTTTTTGTTGGTGAAAATTACTATATCCAGCTATTCATATATATATATATATATATATCTTGTCTTTCTCTCACGTCTCCACTTAGATCACGGCCTGCGTGTGGTCGTCCCCCTCTCTCTCTTCCTTCCTTCGTTCCTTCTCGAGAGAGCCTATTCACATAATCGTATTCATTAATTAGTTTATTAGTTTACTAATTAAATAGTAATTAAAACTTAGCTTCCTCTGCTATATCTCCTCCTCTCCTCCCCTCGACTCTTCTCAGCTATCTTTACGCGGGAGAAGATTTGAGTTCTTCTCTCCTGTGTTACCTTCGTCTGTAGATCTTACGTGATTTTGAGGTGCTGAGGTGATTTCTGTTAGTCCCCAAGATCCTTTCCAAGCAATGCTATCTCATTGATCTTTTTCCAGGTACATATATTCATTGATCTTTAAGCTCTGGTTTCGACATTCTCTGTTATGTGTTTTTATTTCCTCTGATTTTTGAGGTCAATGGATGGATCGTTTATTTTTTGTGCTTGGTTTTGGATGAAATGGTGGTGGAGGTGTTTTATTTTTATTTTATCGGAGTTTGAGGTAGATGCCTCAGAAGGCTCAGATCCAGTGGTTTTTGCGGTCTTTAAATTCGCTTTCCTTCTTAATTTGTGTCTTTATTTATTATTTTCTGCTGGAAGTTGTATTGTAATAACTCTTTCGTATGATGAATTGATGATTTGGAATTTTGGTTTGATAAATGAATGAGCTTGTGGGATATAATGTAGATCTGGACTGATCCGAGGTTGTTGAGCTGGGTTCTGTAACTGAATCATTTGTTTCTTCCTTAAAAACTTATGCTGTGCTCCACAAATGTAAATGAACTAGCCCCCAGCTTTTTTTTCTTTTTAATGTATAGATATCTCCAAGTAATAAATAGACCGATATTGATATTGATCTGGTTGTTTTAGCCTTCTTTAAATCTCAGGCTCTGATTTTTTATGTTTCAGCTGTTATATAGTATCCTCTGTTTTGCTTTCATTAGTTGCAGGTTATTCTTTTTCTTATTGGTGTAATTCATATGTTTTAGCTCTCTAGTGTTTAGATCCAATGTTTTTATGCGTTTTTCTGTTTGGGTTCTTGATCCTCTACTTTCAGAATGGTGGTTTAGGTATGTTCATGAGATCCTCTGTTGGCGATATATAATCTTTTAATGCTTGTCCTAAATCTCTGTTGACTTTAGTACTCTGTACTACTTTTGTTTCTTGCTCGATTTTAAAAGTGCTGCAGAGGAATCCATTCTTCTGTGGATGTTTACCTAGTGCATCTGTTTTTGTAGATCAATTGAATTGGGAATTCAGGGGCATGGAGGTTTTCACTTTTCATGGTCAACTCTGATTTTTCTGTTTTTGCCTGTCTTAGGTGCATCAGTTTGAGGGACACTTATATGTAAAAGATGGCATTCGGAAAATATAGTCGAGTGGATGGCCGAAGGTCATCCTCTTCCTACTGTTCAACAGTTACTCTCGTTGTGTTTGTTGCTCTTTGCCTGGTTGGAGTATGGATGATGACATCCTCATCCGTAGTTCCTGCTCAAAATGTGGACTTGTCTAATCAGGAGACCAAAAATGAAGACATCAAAATTGAAGACACAAAGAGTGATGTAAAACAACAAGTGACTGAGAATGATTCTCGGCAATTTGAAGATAATCCCGGTGATTTACCTGAGGATGCAACAAAAGGAGACAGTGACACCAACACTGCCCAAGGTGAAAGCACCTCGGATGTTAAGGAGAACACGAGCCAATCTGACCAGACAACAGAGAATAATGTCAAGGAAAACCAAGAAGACAAACCTGAAGAAAGTGAAAAGAAAAACTATGAATCAGAAGAAGCATCCAAAACTAAGTCTGAAAATGGTGGGGATGGAAAAACTGAAAGTGGAGAATCAAAGGAAGGAGATGGAGAGTCAAATTCTGAAGGAGGAGAAATAAAAACAGAAGATGGTGAAAAGAAAACTGATAGACAGGAAGATTCAAAGGAGAGCTCGGATGAGAAAAAAATGGACACCACTGAGAATGAGAATAAACCAGAAACAATCGAGAACTCAGGTGAAACTAAACTGGAGGACAAGGTGAAGGATAAGATAGAGGAAAAAACTGAAACAAATCAAGATAAGGAATCTGAGCAAAGCTCTAGTGAGAACGGGAAAACTGAAACCAATCAAGACAAAGAATCAGAGCAAAGCTCTGATGAGAAAAAATCAGATGACCAGGCAAAGAACCGGTCCTCGAATGAAGTATTTCCCGATGGGGCCCAGTCAGAGATCCTAAAAGAAACTAGCACTCAAAATGGTGCATTCTCAACTCAAGCTGATGAGTCAAAGAATGAGAAGGAAGCTCGGCAATCTTCTTCACCTAAGGACCAAAAAGAAAAAGGTGGATACAGCTGGAAAGTCTGTAATGTCACTGCTGGCCCAGATTACATTCCTTGCTTAGACAATTTGGAAGCTATTAAGCATCTTCGGACTACTAAGCACTATGAACATCGAGAAAGGCACTGCCCTGAGGAAGCACCCACTTGCCTTGTACCTCTATCTCAGGGATACAAGCGTCCAATTCAGTGGCCTACAAGCAGGGAAAAGGTACATTACCTGTATTATATATACATGAAAATATTTCTGTTCATGTTTTCCTGTTAATGGGATAACAATCTTATTGTGTATTTCTGGCAGATATGGTACTACAATGTTCCCCATGTCAAGCTTGCAGAGGTGAAGGGGCATCAGAATTGGGTGAAACTAACTGGAGAGTATCTGACTTTTCCAGGTGGTGGAACTCAATTTAAGCATGGTGCTCTTCATTACATAGATTTCATTCAGGAGGTAAGTACTTTTTTTTTTTTTTTTTTTTTTTGATAGGTAGGGAGGGAAGTAGGTAACAGCTAGGAGACTCGAACTCGAGACCTCCTAGTGAGCATGGGTTTTATACACACCACAGCTCACCAACTGCACTAAGCAGTTGTTGTTAGGAGGTAAGTACTTATTCCTCTATACTCTTGAACTGTATTTTCATTCCATTCTCATTCGGCATGCTGTTTTTTATTGAACAGTTGAATGATGCTTTATTGCTGTATTCGCCACATATTTTAGTGGTTTTTTTTTCTTGGCATGGTTTTATTCTATTTTGGTAATGACTTCACTGGTTACAAGTCGGGGCTGTTTTACAGTATATGCATGCATAAGGTTGAATACATGCATATACATGCATTCAAGATTCTTTGTAGTTTTTTGCAAGGAAGGCTAAAGCAAACCAAGAATTTTTAGATGTGCGTAGCTATTAGCCTATTACTGAGTCATTTGTTGTTATATAGGACAACACTGGAATTATTTTATGTTGAGTCTTGTGTTTGCCATTGAATTTTGTCACTGCTTCAATCCATGTAAGTTTTGGCTTTGTGCATCTCCTTTTAGACCATTCAAATCATGTGTATCAATTTTTTCCTTACCACCAGCAAGCCAATTATCTCTATTTACATTCTTAAGCCATTTCAATTGGCCTAAGCTATTTTATCACCTTATATTTTGTTGCCGTCCAATCCACCTATTTCTGGCTGTCTTTCCCATTTGTGTTGTGCATTCATTGCAGCAGCATCCTCATTTCAATGACACTCATTTGCATCCACATATTTTCCTTTTGGTCTCCTAGTTTTCTTTGATGTGATACTACCGTCATAAAATACCTCGGTACCCTTGTCACCCACTTTCACTACTTTTCTCTTTGGAGTTTCTTTTCCAATGTGCTGCAACCTACTATGGACCATGATAGTTGATTTGATTCATTGATTTCTATTCAATGTTCTCTTTGAAAAAAACCTGTGTAACATGTATATCTCTGATCATCACTGCAGTCTTTACCTGACATAGCATGGGGAAAACGCTCCCGTGTTGTATTGGACGTTGGATGTGGGGTGGCCAGCTTTGGGGGATATCTCTTCGACAGAGATGTTCTTACCATGTCTTTGGCTCCCAAGGATGAACATGAAGCCCAAGTGCAATTTGCACTTGAACGGGGAATTCCTGCAATTTCAGCTGTGATGGGAACCCTGAGACTACCATTCCCTGGTAGAGTGTTTGATGTTGTCCACTGTGCACGGTGTAGGGTGGCTTGGCATATTGAAGGTATTTCCTACTTCACACACATTCTCCATCCCCCCTTCCCCCCACCCCAAAAAAAAAAAAAAAAAACCCCCAACCGAGCGTGTGTGTGATGTCAAGCATGTTCTGCTCTGGGTCAATAACTGAGGTAAAATTTGCAGGGGGTAAGCTTCTTTTGGAGCTAAATCGTGTTTTGAGGCCTGGTGGTTACTTCGTGTGGTCTGCTACTCCAGTGTACCAAAAACTTGAGGAAGATGTGGAAATATGGGAAGGTTGGATATGTCTTTAACTGTCTGTGATTGGCTTTATGAGAGAAGTGGTCATTTTGATACTAATTTTCTTTTGTGTGTGGATATTTATGGCAGCCATGAAAACGTTAACAAAGGCAATGTGTTGGGAGCTGATTACAGTTAAAAAGGATAAAATTAACCAAGTTGGTGCAGCAATATATCGGAAACCTACTTCAAATGAATGCTATGAGAAAAGAGCACAGAATGACCCTCCACTTTGTCAAAACTCTGATGACCCAAATGCAGCCTGGTAGTTTATTGAAGGATTGAATTCATCTCAACTAGTTAACTACTCTTTAATTTTAAACTTCCCTTTATAATGGTCTGGACCTTCGTTCATCTGGGTGTGTGCAGGAATGTGCCATTGGAGGCATGCATGCACCGAGTTCCTGTAGATCCATCAGAGCGTGGGTCTCAATGGCCAGAGCAGTGGTCTGCAAGGCTGGAGAAACCACCATATTGGTTGCAGAGTTCTCAGGTTGGAGTTTATGGCAAAGCAGCCCCAGAAGATTTCACCGCAGACTATGATCATTGGAAACATGTTGTAAACAAATCATATCTGAATGGGATGGGAATCAGCTGGTCATCAGTGAGGAATGTCATGGATATGAGAGCTGTTTATGGAGGGTAAGTATAATAAACTTTCATAATATTTGGGTAGCTCTCATTTCTTTGAAACAAATGAGACATTCTCCATCCCCCACCCTCCAAAAAAAAAAAATTGAAAAGTTGCTGTGACATCAGCTCTTGCCATTTGAAGTACTGTTTCTCATGACTTAATTATGCTTTTGCATGGCTATCCAGTTTTGCTGCAGCTCTTCGAGATTTGAAAGTGTGGGTCATGAATGTTGTTCCTGTTGATTCTCCTGATACACTACCCATCATTTATGAGAGGGGTCTATTTGGAATATATCATGACTGGTGTGAATCGTTCAGCACCTATCCAAGATCTTATGACCTTCTCCATGCAGATCATCTCTTTTCAAAGATCAAAAAGAGGTCTGAAATCTTCTCCTTTGTGTTCCTGACAATTAAGTGCCTTTGCTAAAGGGAATCCCATAATCATGTCAGTTTCATCTTTGTATGCTCTGTGATCTGCAGGTGTAATTTAGTAGCTGTGATAGCTGAGGTTGATCGGATACTCAGGCCAGAAGGGAAACTGATTGTACGTGACAATGTTGAGACCATCAATGAGGTCGAGAACATGGTTAGGTCCATGCAGTGGGAGATCCGTTTGACTTACTCCAAGGACAAGGAAGGGTTGCTCTGTGTCCAGAAATCTCTCTGGCGGCCTACCGAGGTGCAGACAATCAAGTCGGCGATTGCTTAAGCATTGGATGGTTAACTTTCCCTCAAAATATTCCAAGGGACCAGGTTGCCGAGATTAGATATTCTTTGTTAGTGCTGTTTGTTCTTAATTACTTCAGTTTTGATAATTGTAATTCCTCCTCACCCCCCCCCCCCTCCAACTGAATTGTATCATTTATGTTACTGTTTGTTCCACTGAACACCTCAATTTTCTTCATCCTTTCTGTTTCTCTTTTAAGAGAGGGGCCCCCGAGTTTTGTCTGTAAAATCATATTATTAGAGATACCTATGGAAATCAATTCAAGCTTCCAAATGTAAAGCCCTTAAATCATAAATCCCTTCAGGTATTTTCATCCTTGATTCTGGAATCTTGAATTCTCATTATATGATGTAATGTTTTTATCATCAGATCTTATTAATGAGATAAATGCATAATCCTCTGTCACATGGATCTACACATGTACTACCATAGTACCATGAAATCTAAATTTCCTTAAATTGCATAACATGATAATACCTTTTTTTTTAAATAATTAAAACATAATAATAGTTGCTTGTCCTGAAAGGAGAATTGGATGAGACTAGCACATAACCGACACTTTGAAGAACTTGAAAAAAAGTTGGATTAGGAAAGATATATTATATTTTAACCCCCTCCCAGGGTGAGAGCAATATTTAATTCGAAGACGCAATAGGGCGTCTCGGGCATATCTAACGTTCAAAAAAGCTTTGAATTATGTAGTATCGTTTTAAATTTCATATCAGAGTATTTCTGATCGTTAGATGCGCACCAGACAGCTGTAGCGTGGCGCCATGGAGAAATTCAATCCGGTTTGAAATGTATCGCAAGAACACCTGAAAGGAATTCAATCGGGTTTAAAATATATCGCAAGAACACCTGAAAGGTATTCTCGTTTTATTCGCGATAAAACCACCCTAAGCCCTGCCCTTCTTCCTAACCATCTCCAAATCCATGACGAGTTCGTTCGCCTTCTCTCGCAAGAAACCCTAACCTGTCTCCATTACGTCTTGTTCGAGCGTAGATACGTCTCTCTCGCTTGTATGTTTCTCTCTCTCTCGCTCGCTCTCTCTCTCTCTGATTTTGCTAACAAATTTACCCGCAAATCGAAGGATCTTTGCTCGGTTGGAGAAAAGGGCAGCATATCAAAATTTCCACATATCTCCCCGAAACGACATTGCTGTTGGTGGTTTTTGAAGCTCGAGAAAAGGGTAGCATATCAAAATTTCCACTTCTCTTACTCTCAAAGGGTAGCATATCAAAATTTCCACTTCTCTCACTCTCTCCCTGAAACGACATTGCTGTCGGTGTTTTTTTGAAGCTCGATTGGAGATTTTGTTCTTTTCTGTGGGTAAGCTCTCTCTCTCTCTCTCTCTCTCTCTCTCTCTCTCTCAAGGGACTAAAAAACGAGCTAGGGCTCTCTTGCAAGTCCTAATCATTAAATAGATGTGAAACCATTCGCTGTTTCTTATTTCTGAGTACTGACCTGCAACTTTGTAAAGAAAAAAATACACAATTCTGTTTGAGGAGCTGCTTCTGGGTTTTTTTTTTTTAGTAAGGTTTAAGGGTTGCTTAGAAAATAGCAGATTGAACATTGAAGTCATCGTAGGAGATAGGAAAGCAAAAAACATGGTCTTTATCATATACACAGATCCCTATGGAATGCAGGAGGCATACCCAACATTGCTCCCTGAAAACTCATCCTTTAATTTAGTTTGAAGGGTCCTGTGTTGTTTTCTTTAGAGTTTAGAGAGGAGTGCATAGTTTCAGCAGTTGGCTTTGTTTAGCTACATGAAGATATTTCTTTCATGAGTGGAGTGCTGTTGCTCGAAAACAAAAGCAGCAGTTTGCAAATGGAGGGAAGCAAGAAATCTTGGAATAATTAGATTATCTGTGGCTGTTTCTATGCAGTTCCAACTAGCTTCTACCTTTTTCCTCAGTTAAACAGCTCAGGAATCTGTTATGGGGTTGATGGAGAAAATGGTGGGTTCTACTCTCACTTATCTGTGTAATGCCACAGAAGTCTGATGGCTCTTTGTATCATGGAAGCTCTTTACCAAGTCACATAATGGAGATGTGCTTCTGCTTCTAATCATTCTTTCTCTTGGGCCCTAAATACTGTAATCTGAGTGAAAGAAGAATCAGTTGGCCCCTGTAAACAGTGTTTTGAGAGAATTGCATCGAGAATAGCTCAAACTAATATCACTTCCTAAAATAGTTGATCTAGTTCTCTCTGTTACAAAGATCAACAGAGGGAATATAGGATTTCAGAAACAGTAACTTTAGCTCACATTACTATGTTATTCCCTTAATAAATCAATCAAGTTCTCTGTGTTACAAAGAATAATCTGTGTTATATATGTTTACATTCCAAAGTTTAGACATAATTCCACTTATTTGATCTATTTCTTTGGAGTTTGGACCACCCAAAGCCACCTGAACTATACTTTCCTAATCTAGATATATATTAGGCTCATTAGTAGGGACAATTTGTCGAAATCCATAGGATCAGACAAGACCTTCAAAAGACCTCAGATTCTGAAAGGAGGAAACATGACCTTTTGTAATTTAACAATTCTGTTTTGTTGTGGACAAATTTTTGACAAATTTTTGACATATATTTATTTCCTTCAAGTGTAATGGTATATTAAAAGACAATTTCATTAACAAAGTACTTCCTTGTTTCAGTTAAATTTGACCATGATGGCATTTCTGTAATCATTGATTTTATTTTTCAAAAGTGGATTTATATACAGTGTCTGCCAAACACTGTTTCTGTTCTTTTCCTATCCGAAGGACTTTTTTGGAACAGTCTTACCAAACGCTGTTTCTATTGCACTAGAGTGTTCTCACAACATGGAATTGAAAATGAACACTTCTGTAATAGAATGCTCTCCAGGGATAGAAGTGTTATCAAACAGCACCTCACCCACCCCATAATCCCTCTAAACAGACGGGACCTTAGTGAAACCGGCCTCAGATAAAAAGGAGGGAGAAAAAGGAATTCTAGAAAAAAAGAAAAAGGGAGAAAAAAGGAGTGAGGTAAGAACCCCGTCTCTCCTCACAACCAACGACAGGGAGCACCCTCACCCTCCACCTCCTCCTCCTCCTCCTTCTCCTTCTCACCCCTTCTCCTCAGCCCATATTGGTTTGGCTCATCCACTTCCTCTCTTGTCCCAAACTCCATTGCATTTGCAGGTTCCTTGCCCTCTCTCTTTGTGTCTGTGGGGTTTTGGTTTTGATTTTGGCATTGTATTTGTAAGTACAGCTTCGGTACTGTTTTGTTTGTGGTTTTCCTCGATCTTTCTCTGTAAATGTTAATGGATGGTGATTCATTCTACTGCTAAAGATAAAAAAAAAATTAGGTTTTTCTAATGGTGGTAAGAGTGGCGTCTGCCATACTAGGCGTGGGGTTAATGTGAAATCAGAAGTTTAGTATTCTTTCAGTGATTGTTTCCTTGTTATGGTAGACAATAGTCCTTATTAGTCATGTAGCATAACACCACTTCTATGTTTGAAGCAGATATGGTTTTAGATATTTCTTTCATCCATCTCAGTATCTGTGTGTTGACTACAGGATTCTCTTTTATTAAAGTCTGATTGATGGGTCCTTTCCTTGGCTGTTCACTTATCTAGCTTACTGAATGATACTTTATTACTTTACCATTTCTCTATGGTTCTAAGAAGATCTGAAACCTAGTGAAGGAAGTGTCACCTTTTCCTTCATTTAGTTGGCAATTGACATATGCACTAAAAAATGGAAAAAGATAAGAAGCAGTTAATATACTTGATGAAGAAGTCATTGTCAATGTTGTTTTAACACCCTTCCAGTGATCCACTATGCCAGCCCTCAAGTTTCTTTTTTAGTTTATTGAACACTGGTGCCTAAATTAGGTCCTCTTGGAAGTTCTCCCTAGTGCCATAACAAGGTAAATGGAGGGAAAGAGAGCCAAGCAAGGTCTCTAGAAAGTTGGTTTTTGTTACATTCTACCAGACTACCACGCCTGCAGCTGTCAGTGCTGGAGTTCCACATCGGTACAAGTGGCCTTTCCATATGTGCCCCCTCCATGAGTTGACCAAAATGCGATGCTGGCTCCACTACTAATTGCTATGAGCTTAATCAATATTGAAAATGCCCGAAGAGGCTAAGACTGATTAGCATGCATAAATCTAGGACCTTCACTATTAAGGGCTGTGATGTTGACTGAATAAATAGGTCAAACAGACACACCAGCACAGTTTTCAATCAGTATTTCCTTCTATGTCATTGGTCGTAATTTTCAATAGATAAGCATGATATGTTAATGTAGAACTAAATTGAAAGACTCAAACAGTGCCCAAAATAACAAGATCTTAATATCAGAGAATAATCTATACTCAAGGGAATACAGGGCTGAGACAAAACAGGGATTTAAAAGGGTATAAAATAGAAGTCAAGTGTGAGGTAGAGGATGGGTAATATCTACTGATGAATTGAATCTATTTGAAAGTTCAAAACAGCAAATAACAGTAATTGGTTAACAGAAGGACAAAATATATAGAAGACAGAAGACAGAATATAAACACAGTCTTAAATAACTAATAGATGGATAATAGGTCTGTTCACAGATAGGAAGCAGAACCACAAATCAATATATGTTCCAGCAACTTAAAACTCCCCACTGATTTCTAAAACGAGGCCTGAAACTGTGTACTACAAAAAAGACATAATATAGGAGCTTTCAGGATACAGCAGATTCACAGGTCAAATTGGCCTGATTTTGGATCGAGTGCCCCCCTAGGGAGGTATGAGGCTTGACCAAAAATTGGGTGGTCTGATTGTTGGATTGGGCTGGGCTGATTGGCTTGGGGAACAGGTTTTGCATAAAATTCTCAGTATCCAGAAATAAAAATAGGAATTTTAAGAGGATGATCTTACCACTCAATGTTTGGAATAATGGATGAAGATCACAAGAAACTGTTGAGTATCAGTTGCACAAGAGCACAAACAATAGACGTTTCACCTGGGCTTCTCACTACAAGGTGTCAATTGAATCACACACCAATTCCTTCCCTTGATCACACACAAGGATTCTCTATGGAAGAAGAAGAGCAGCAATAGCAGCTAAGTGTTTATCTAAATCGTGGGTTACGTGTTTGCCCGTGAGTTACTTCTATAGATATAAAATAGAAACTGGCTAGAGACCAATTAGGAAAGTCCTAAATAGGAAGATCCCCCAATCGATTCTAGTTTTTGGTCACAAGACACAATCAGATCTAATCTGATGTGGACTCCACAAACTCTTTACTTGTCTAAGGGAATAGGACAAACAACTTAAACTGATCTGAGCTGAACCACAACTTAAATTGGACATGGTTCAACCAACTGAACCAAAACAAAGACATAAAAGTAGGGAATTAAAAACAGCAATTCATTAAGCCAAATCATGGCTAAATAATGAGCCTTCTTCCTATGTGAGTAGGTCTTCAAATCTGCATCACATGTTTTTTAAGATTGTCATAAGCAATGTTGGAAAATAACCAGAAGATTGCAACTTGGCTATTCATCTTACCTAACTGAATGATAAAGATATAGGGCTTGCCAGTTGATGATAACAACAAACATAGGCAATAAGTCAGAAACGGATAGTATACTTATTTTGGACTTTAGAGGCTGTAGGTCTGAGTTATTCACAGTCGTAGTAGTGTGGTGGCTGGTGGTTGGGGTCAGGTTTAGCATTGTTGCCACTAATCCATATTTAATGTCTGATGTTTGTTTTGTTTTCATGTTTTGTTTGTCTATTCTTACCTTCCCCTTCAATTTTGTTTGGTTTTTAGATATTGTATACATGCGAAAAGAAAGCACAGTGTTGCATCTTCTGTTTTTCTTGAGGAATTGAATCTACAATGGATCTCACTCCTTTCAAGTTAGATATTGATGAACTTATAAATGATTTCTCTGAGGTACATTTCTGGTTTCAGTATTTATGTTCCATTTTTTACTCTTTTTACCTTCTCTTTTTCTTAGAATGTAATTTTTTCCGGTAGGGACTGATGGTGTTGGTTATTGTAGCATGCTTATGATTGTTTTATACTTATATGAACTACAGAGTAATTCAACAACCTTGCATGATATGAAGAAGACATGGCTATCTCGGAAGTTCTCCTACATTTATGAGGCTAAGCCTACTGCAAACCTTGGCTTCTTCATGCAATCACTGTATGCCCATGCAATTGGTATTTTCGTGTCTGACTTTGACATGCCTGTAATCATTATTTTGTGATTAATTTTTTGCATTAGTAAGAGTAGTAATTCGCATTAGTGACTTGGAGATTAATTCGATGCCGAAGGCAGTCTTGTTCTCCCCATGAATATGATTGCCCACTCTTGGGAGAGAAAGGATCCTTTGCTAATGTCACTTTCCTGCTCATGTTTTATTAATACATTCAAAAGGCAAGAAAAGGCATCTCATGGCCACACCCTTTGTAAAGATCTAATTTCACAATCCTAGTCTTGTTAGATGCCTTTCTATGCCTTTTTGGGGCAGTAGCAAATCACTGGGAGGTGGAGAGAAACATTCAAGAGGATCTTCCTTCCTCTTGGGGCCATTGGTGAATATAAACGTCTTTATTTTTATCTTATGAACATGTCATAAGATACCAAGGAAACATGTTTGCCCTAAAGTTAGGTGGTGGAGATAGAAAGGTGAGTCAGTGGGGTCTTTTACAGATAATGTGGTGAAGCATGGGAAGTGAGATTGTGATGGGGACGCCAACACGATGTGGAATGAAATGACGAATTGCATTAAGAAAGTTGCTAAGGAGGTTCTAGGGGTGTCTAGGGGTACTAAGTTGGCCCCTAGAGATACTTGGTGGTGGGATGTGGAGGTTCAAGTTGCCATCAAGACTAAGAAAGATAATTTTAAGATTTGGCAAAGAACTGGGGAAGCTGAAGATAAAAAGAGATAAGTTATCAGAAACGAGGTAAGAAAGATTGTGGGGAAAGCAAGGGGGGAGAAAATTTGATGACTTCTATAACAATTTAAATATCAAGGAAGGGGAAAAGGCTATTTATAGGATAGCTAAATTTCGGGAAAGGAAGATCAGGGATCTCGACCATGTTCGATGTATTAAGAATGAGGAGGGTAGAGTGCTTGTGAATGATGAAAACATAAAGAAGAGATGGGATGAGTATTTTTGTAGCCTACTTAATGGAGATAACACTAATAGGAGTGGTTCGAGTATTCTGCTTGACAACAGGAATCATAGGTATGTATGCAAGATAGGACTGACCGAGGCTATTGAAGTCCTAAGGAAGATGAAGGTAGGGAAGACTCCAGGTCTAGATGAGGTCCCATTTGAAATGTGGAAGAGCTTGGGACCACGTGGGGTTGTTTGGTTAACCGAGCTGTTTAACAAGATCATGAACACGAAAAAGATGCCGGATGAGTGGAGGAGAAGTGTTATTGCCTCAATCTACAAAAATAAAGGTGATATTCAGAGCTGCAACAACTATAGAGACATAAAACTTATGAGCCATACTATTAAACTATGAGAGTAGGTAATAGAGGTTCGCATAAAAAGAGAAACCAATATCTTAGGGAACCAATTTGATTTTATGCCTGAGAGATCCACTAGAGAAGCGATTTACCTTCTTAGAAGGCTTATGGTAAAATCCAGAACTTACAAGAGGGATCTTCATATGGTCTTTGTCGACCTAGAAAAAGCCTATGATAGGGTCCCTAGAGATTTAATCTGGCAGGTTTTAAAGAAGAAAGGGATGTCAAGTAAATATGTGGATATAATTAAAGACATGTATGGTGATGTGGTGACTAGTGTGAGATTAATGAGAGGCCAGGGTTCTAAGTTCCCAATTACTATCGGGTTACATCAAGTATCCGCATTGAGCCCTTACCTTTTTACATTTATCATGGATGATTTAACCAGGGATATTCAAGGAGAGATCCCGTGGTGTATGCTTTTTGCAGATGATATTGTTTTGGTCGGTAAAACTATGGCAGAGATTAATGATAAGTTGGAACTATGGAAATATACTTTGGAATCGAGAGGTCTTAAGGTAAGTAGAACGAAGATAGAATATATGATGTGTGACTTTAGTCGATTGAGGATCAATGGCGAGGGAGTGAAAATTGAGGGGAGAGATCCCGCAAAGTGATTGCTTTAGATATCTGGGCTCTACCTTAAACAAGGGAGGTGAGATTGATGATATGTTTCCCATAGAATTAAAGTAGGTTGGAGGAAATGGAGAGGGACGTTTAGAGTATTATGTGATCAAGTGATCAACGGATTCTTCTAAAGCTTAAGGGAAAATTCTATAGGACTGTCATAAAACCAGCTATGATGTATGGTGCAAAATGTTGGGCAGTCAAGAAGCGTAACATAGATAAGTTGAATGTGGTGGAGATGAGGATGTTGAGATGGATGTGCGGAAAACCCTGAGAGATAGAATAAGGAATGAGTAGGTTAGAACCAATTTAGAAATTACCCTAATTCAAGATAAGCTTAGAGAATGTCGATTATGATGGTTTGGGCATGTCCAAAGGAGGTTTTTGGATGCCCCAGTACGGAGGAGTGATCAAATGCAGATGGGTGGAGCTAAAAGGGCTAGGGGCAGGCAAAAAAACGACCATTGATGAGTTAGTAAGAAGAGACATGCAAAAGTTAAGTCTTCACCCAAGTATGGCATCGAATAGAGTTTCTTGGAGGGCTATGATCCGGGTTGCCGATTCGTGAGTGGGATGTCCAAAAGTGTTTTTTTTTTGCACTCTTGGATCCATGTAGCCGACCCCATTCAGTTGGGATAAGGCTGAGTTGTGTTGTTTGTTGTTGTTGAACATGTCATCAAAACCTAGTATAGATGTCCTTTTCTTTTGGTGGTGTTTTATTGGGGGTGGGGGTGGTTTAAATGCATGCTCTACAGGATTTTTTTTTCTAGGTCTCATCTCATGAAACTCAAGGATTAAAGTATCGGTATCGGTCGTTGTATCGGTCAGTCAAAATTAAGATACGTATCGGAGGGTATCGTATCGTATCGGAGATACACTAAGATACGCTAAAGATACACACATAAATGGATAGGAAACATTTTTTTAAACACTTTTGCATAAAGAATTTGTTAAAAAAAGCTATTGATAACATGTATTATGCATAAACACTAAATTGAGGGTATTGTACTAAGAATTCAAGGTTTGTAGTT
>NC_056558.1:14558373-14566075 GCF_013358625.1 Macadamia integrifolia | reverse complement strand
ATGGTCTAATGGGCCTTTATTGAATTAAATAGAAACTAATTAAACTAATGAATAAAATCCCGTTTTCCTACCTTCTACCCATATTTGAGGCCTATTAAAGTGGCCCATTTCAAAAAAAACCTATGGGATCAAAAGCCCAACACATACATAACACAACCCAAAACTTATTTGCAATAAAATAAGCCCAAGTGACTTATCTACATCACCCCGTCCCTCCCCTCCCCCCCCTCTCCAACCTGTAAAACACATATGCCTTATATAATGGGGGTGCTGGAGAACTGCTTATTCATTTTATGAGACATAACATATGGATTGTTTAATCTGAATTTGGCTTCTGCTATTTTGCCGGCAGTGTTTTCCATGATTGATTAGATGGGAGAGCAAAGACCAGAATGCCTGGGGATTTGTCTCCCTATTTCATTAAATGTCATATTTGTAGGATCACAAGTGCTTTCAATTCATATTGTTTCTCTGTTCCGCCATTATTATTATTATATATATTTTTTTGAGGCTAGCATGTGTTAGCTATTTTTTTTGGGTGCAGAGCATGTGCTGGATAGTATTTGCTTCAATTTTCTCCTTTTTAACTTTTGCCAGATTTTCTTGGTTGGAGATATTATGATCTACCGAACCTGCTTGTATGCTAGATTCCATTTCTCATTTTTTTTCTGGTAGCTTCATAGTCTATTTTTCTTGTTGGCTCTTTTTAAAAAATAAATCATTGTTAGTTATTGTTCAGGATGGTATTAGATTGTTTAATTGCTACGTCGTTATTCGCTGTTACTCTGGCCTTCCATGTGCATTTTTAGGATGGCCCTTCCATAACTGATTTTCACAAGCGCATGAATTAATGAACAGAGGATTTAGTTGCTTGAATTTTTGTATATTTATTCTATTGGTTCAATGTGGAGGACTGACTATCCTTTATATGCAGGCCATATGGTTTCAGAAGATTCTTTATCGCATAGACTAGGGGGGCTCTATTGCCTCTATTGTCTTTATGAAACTCAGCCATTTAAACCTCCTTTCAAGATATATTTGTCCCTTGGTATGATTCGTCTCCTCCTTTAAGACTAAACTGTCAAATTGGACAAGTATTGATATTTGTTGACTATTTTTGTTCTTCGCAAAATTCCTTTGTTCAATTTGTAAACATTTCTATCAACTTGCACCATAATACCAAATGCTTATGGCCTGCTTCCCCACATCTCAAATTTAAAAGATACTTGTGTTAGTTAATTCACTATGTATAGAATAACACTGGTTACAAACAAAAAGATTATGTACATGCTGCAAGATTCTCTCAGGTGATGGAACATAGGAAAAGAGAGAGAACGTGCTGAAGAACTAGGTGGTAGATTTCAAAGAAAGTTGGTCTTATTGAGAGATAAATTGATGAAGAGACGATACCTGGAAGAGAATATTAATGCTATATGCAATGTAATTAACATGGTTCTAGGCCACCTATGGATAGGCTTCAAAAACCAACAGAAAACTGGAATTGCTGACCAGAACAAATTTTCAGATTCAATAGAAATCCAATGTCACAAAATCAAGTCAGATGGGACCCAAATTCTGGTCAAAAGACTTTTTTAATAAGGGGATGCTGAATATAAAAATTTAAGAATGATCCAAGTGTCAGATTCTGAGATCTTTCGATTGCATGATCCAAGGAACATCAAGACCAGAGTAAGAGTTGAAGAGAGCAATAGATATACTTGAATAAAAAATTTGTTGCTGAAATTTAGTGAACACAACCTGGGTATCTCTAGGGAAAATTTTTAGGGTTGTAGCCCATTCCTATTCCATAGGAGTGAGGATTGAAGGGTTTTGAAAGAAAAAAATGCCTAGTTTCGGATTCACCAATCTTTTTAAACCTGTGATTTAATATTTAAATTGACATTTACAGAGAATAAGCTTGATTTTCTTCTCGAGGGATATCATAAGCAGATCTGAGACAAAAATCTTTAGATGAAGGAAAATATTTCAAGGGAGGGGGATCGCTGCGTAGCCACAGCAGCAGCACAGGGGCCAATGGATGCACGCACACAGAAATCCAGCCAGGGGGCAGGGTGGTCATTTTACAATTCACTGTGTCTGGGCGTAGGGGGCACTGCCGGGCAGCATTCTTTTTCCCATATTCAAATATGATTGCTTGATAAAAAAGTTTAAGGTCAAAGGGCTCAAGGTTCATAACGAAATGAGTTGTAAGATGGTGTGAAGGAGGAGGTTGTTGGTAGTAAAGGTGATTGTTTTCGGAGAAATGAGGAAGGGCTTTTTGATTGGGAAATGAACTAGGGTTCATGCTTTGTTGGGGATATTTTCTTTTGGAGGATGAGGGTGACTGGCTTTTGGCTACTTTTCCTGCAAGAATTCAAAGGGGGGAAAAAAACTTTAAAAATTTGGCTTCAAAATCTCTTTTTGGTCGATGGCAAGCTTTTGAATAGGCCAGCCCTAAACTTCTTACCAGTTCCTTGCTACCTCTCAACTATAGAATCCCTCTTTTCCCAATGAACTTATTATTACCAATTTTTATTTTATTTTTTATTTTTTAATTTTAATTTAATTTTCTTTTATATATATATATATATATATTTTTTAAATCTTAACCTGAATCAAGAAGTTTAAAATTTTTCTTCTTCTAATTCAGATGTTAATTATCAGTTTTGAGAAACTCTAGTTCTCAATTAAGATTTTCTGGTTGAGTTAGATATTTTAACTGCATTTCCTTTGATAGGTCCTGCATCACTGCATGACAGAATGGATAACATGGTGTAATTAAGGCTTTAGAGGAATGCGGATGAAAAGAATGTGGATCAAGGTAGTGAGAAAAACAACCTAATGACTTGTTTGAGCAAATGTTTTAGCCAATGATAATGTGGAATGGGTGAACATGGTTTATGTAGGTAATGCAAATAGCTAGGATAAGGCTTTTTGAGCAATACACCGAAGAAACATCCATTATTTATGTGGTAATACATGACATCATTAGTAAGATGATCGTTCAATCAATGAATAAATTAATGTTTCATGTTTATCAGATTTACTTTCCAATGGTATGGTTTTAATATCTAAGACTCCAACCTTGTTTCTAGTCAATTTTTCATTGAGATTGACAGTTTATTTCTTGCAAAAGAAGAATGTAAGTTTCATACCATTACATAAAGACATAATAGAGTTTATTTTAATAGAAGTAGAATGCACCTATTTACTGGTCAACATATATACTATTTGAGTGAAATAGGGTATCTAGTAACCTCAGTTAAATTCCTGTTCTCCATCTGAAATGTGCACAATTAGACCCTTGCAGAAATTTTTTACCCGTAGTCAATCTTAGTTTTTAACATTTGCTGAAGTAAATTTGTGTTTATGAAGTTTACTCATTCAATATGAGATGTACAAAAAAATTTACCCGTGTAGTCAATCTTAGTTTTTAACATTTAGTGAAGTAAGTTTTTGTTTATAAAGTTTATTCATTCCATATGAGATGTACACAAATAATTTTTATTAAGAATTTGTTTAAGAAATGATACCCTTTTTATTTTAGGATATTCTATTTTATTTTTTAATAACTTGCTTCGTTAATGAAATGGCAGCCTGGTAGAAAGAAACCCTATATTCTGACTGACATCATGGTTTTTCTATTTGATTTTCACCTCTCTAATCCCAACAGGAGAGCTGAAGAAACTCAAAAACCTTGTTGATGAAGTGAAGGAGAGCTTAAAAGTAGTACCTGCTTTGGTGAAAAGGATGCTAGCAAAGAATATCTTCCTATTTGGATTCGTGGACATAAATGAAGCCTCTGCAACGGATAGGATTAATGAAATAAATAAACTACAGAATGCCCGGATGCAAATAGCATATGAGAAGTAACTTGTGACACTTATAGTTTCATCTCTTCAATTCTTGCTTTATGTTTAGTCAGTTATAAGCTCTTAACTTTCTCATTCCAACTCCCTGGCATGTAGGTTGTTTGCAAATACTCGGCTTGATCATTTCCTTCACATGGACTTGGTAAGTAACATGACACTTTGTGGACAACTTTGAAAAAGAAACTTCAGGTCACACCAAAAGGAAAAGGGCTTGCTGCATTATGAATCTATGATATACGCAATGGATATAGAAGGGTTTGGAACCCTTCTTATTAACTGAACTCACATTGAATCACTCTAGTGATGAAAAATTAATTAGATGATCTTTAGGTGTCAGATACATTGGCGTTTTAGAGTGTCAACCATGTGCTTTTCTTTGGCATGGAAAGGACTTTGATGACAATGATGAAAAATCAAGTAGTCCTTTGGCATGCTATTTCCTTGTTGGTCTTATGATGAAATTCAAATTTTGCCATGCTATCGTCTATCGACTTGCCAGTAGAATGTACTTACTAGGTTTCCTTTCAAGATATTTCCTCAAAAGAGAGTGTCTTTATCTCTGTGGCATAGGCCTTACATTATTGCATGTGCATCTGAGTTTTCAAATTCCTCATTTGCCAGGGGACGGAACTTGACCTGAAAGTGCTCAACAGAATGTCAACAGAATATGCAAGGGCAAAAGAACTAGCCATCAATGGTACTGCTCGCCACCCACAGCTATTAAAATAGAACAATATTACATGCACTGAGATTATTTTTGATTATCTGGTTGTTGTATTATTGGTGGTAGATCTTTGAAGTTTTAACATGTATGCCTATGTGTATTACCTGGGCAAGACACCTTTTTCATTTCCCCCGCTAATGCTCTCCTCTTTAATTGTTTCTTGTAAAAGATGCTGGCAAGCTGGTGGATATCCAAAACATAAAGCATATTGTGGAAAATAACAAACTGATTGGAGATGTCGTGGATAAAATTGCAAATGACTGGAGCACACAGAAGGACACGTTCTATCAACAAACTGGACTTAACCACCATCAGAAGGTACATGAAGAGAACGATGATGCAGACTTTGATAAGGAGCTGGAAGACTTCTTGGCTGAATAGTAGATACATGAATCAATCAACGGTCTATGTGATTCAGCCTTCTCTTACTGATAAGGGGCCTGACCTCAACTGAACCTTTTTTAACCAGAAGCATATCCGACTGTGTATTGTATATATTTTGTTAGCAATGTCGAGTTCAAGTTCGAGTTCGTATGACTCTACTCTCCTAGTGAAAATACATAAATTCTAACCTGTGGATTCAAATCTGTACCTGTTTTTAACTTCCGGAACTTGCAGAAAACCAAAGGTATAAAATTCAGTTGTAGGTCAAGGTGAAAAAGAACAAGAGATGCCGAATAGTCAACATGCTGGAGAAAAAATCGTCAGTCCCTTGAAGTGTTCTAATATCGTATATATCTCCCAATCTCAGCAAATTAGAGGGTGGATGGAATTCTTCCTTTCCTCGTAGCATTGAGAAGTGTTCTAATATAATGTTGTGTTTCTAAACCTTACATCTTACTAGGAGATATTGAACACTATAAATCTCTTCCCTTGGCCCTCTTCTAGATACCAACCAAGTTCAAAGATACACCTTGAGGCATAGCTCCACAATTACCTTGATGCCCTGTACTTGGGTGCTGATCTTTCTTGTTTAGTTTATCATTTGCATAATCATAGAAGGAATGTAGCATTAACTCATTGTGAGCCTCATGCCAAACTTGGATCAGAATTTCCTTTTCTTCCACTTCTTGAAACAGAGTAAAGAAAAAAAGAAAAAGAACATGTCAACATCTCCTTCCTGTACTTATTTTATTTTACTTTTATGAGAAAATATATATGCCAGATCAAGGATTAAAGTATCGGTATCGATTGCCATATCGGTCGACTAAAATTAAGATATGTATCGAAGATACGCTAAGATACGTTAAAGATTCGCACATAAATGGATATGAAACACCTTTTTAAACACTTTTGCATAAAAATTTTGTTAAAAAAAAACTGTTGATAACATGTATTATGCATAAACACTAAATTGAGGGTATCGCACTAAGAATTCAAGGTTTGTAGTTGTCCCATAAATGCAAAATCCTTGTTCTCAACCTTCATTTCCACTTTAGTTAGAGAGAAATATGACTGACAGCAACATAGGAACAAAAGCCCCTCAAAAATTCGTGTTTTCTGAAAAAATATACTCATCTTGGCCATTATATGACCGTAGCGCACTGTATTGGTACATACCAATACTCACCGATACGTATTGATCGATACATACCGATACTCATCGATACGTACCGATCGATACATACAAATACTCACCAATACGTACTGATACATACCGAAACGTATATTTCACCTTGAATTCATATTTTCCATAGAGTATTAGTACGTATCGATAGTGTATTGGTGCATATCGATATGTATTATAGGATATATATCGATACGAAAGGATTTTAAAAATTTCATGTATCGTATCGGTGTGTATCGTATCGATTGGCTAAATTTAAGATACGTATTGGAGGGTATCGTATCGGTATCGGAGATACTTTAAACCATGTGCCAGATGCTTAACGGGCTTCTTCTATGTATATTTTATTGAAACTGAAAACATTTAAGTATAAATACAGATGCCCAAACAGCATCCTTTAATTTTTATTTTTATTGAGGCTCCCAATTTTGATGATAAGGAACTAATCAGTATTTGGACGAAAGTGATGCCAGTGGTACTGATGATAGATTGCTTCTTTGATATAGATAACCGAGGATTAACTATAATGTTGGACAAGGAAATCCCCAAAAGTAGAGGCTAAAATAATTTCAGATCTCAAACCCAAATTCTCTTAGAAAAATCAAATGAAATATGCAGATGCCATAAGATCTAGCCTGGTAGGAACAAAGCACACAAGAGTCTAGGAATGAGGCTCACAATAAGGCTGTGTTTGATAGCAATTCCGTGAGAGTGGTCTTCACATAGAAGTGATCTTTTTCAATTCAATGTCATGAGTGATCTTTTTCAATTCTTGGTAAAAAGAGTTTGAGAAGTGATCCCAGAATAAAAATAAAAGAAACAATGTTTGGTAGACCTGTTATAGAGTTACTTCTTACTACAACAACCAATAATTATTTATGTGCAATTATTATCAACCGTTATCTAAATAATTTATTTTATCATTTTCAGAAATTCCATTGGAAATTTTCGTTGTTTCCATAACTTTTACAAAGCATAAAACATGTCAAACTAGATCAAAAATTATTTCCATTTTCACGGACCAAATAACAAACAAAACCAACAATTGGATCCTTGTTCCAATAACATAAACCAACAACTCACAAATAAATTTAAGCTGACACAACAAGAAAATTTCTTTTAATGCATAAACTAATCTCTCTGGCCACTTACCACAAAGTAAGCATGCAACTAGATTAATACATAAATCTGAAAGCATTTAACATTTGCACATAGTTCTTTATTAATCATGTCATAAATAATCAAACATATGGTAGAGTCCATAGATCCTCTATAGCGTACCAATGTGTCTTGCATGCATCCTATAGATGGAGGTGTGTATTCGAGTATTGTCAGTCATCGGATCCACTTCGAACGCATTGGAGAGGATCTGGATCCTTCAAACCATACAAAGAAAATTACATGATCTAAACCAATTCAATGACAAACTTAACCCGCTCGTTCCAACCAAATATCTAGTAATACCCTTTTTTTTTGGTTAATTAATTTTGATGCACATAATAAAATAAGAAAATAACTTCCATGCAGATAGAGAGTGAA
>NC_056558.1:14553714-14558353 GCF_013358625.1 Macadamia integrifolia | reverse complement strand
AAAAAAGAAAGGTGTAAGAGACGAAGAAGTGAGGGGCGGGGGGGTTGGAGGAGGACCGTGGTCTGTGGATGCTCTCGTTAAATCATGAAATTGAATTCAAATGGGTAGGTGGTCTCCTGTTTGCAGCCCTTCTCTTCCGCTATATATACATCTTTCATCTTCTTTTTGTTCTGGAGCTACTAAAACAGATCAGCAAGCGAGTCTTATCGAATTGTTGTTCAAGAATTCTGGAGAACATGATGGATGCAAGTACAGGCAACTCCATTAGTGTTGAGGAAGCATTCCGCGGATACCACCTTTTGGTTCATTCAAAACCCTTTCCAAAAATTGTTGTTTTCAATAAACTATTTGGGACACTTGCCAGATGCAAACACTATTCCACTGTGATTTCTCTGTATAAAGACATGGATTCCTTGCAAATACAGCCTAGTGTGGTTACACTGACCATCTTACTCAACTGTTTCTGTGGGTTGAATTGGCCAGATTTGGGCTTCTCTGTCTTTGGGATCATTGTGAAATGTGGGTTTGAGCCAGATACTCACATTGAATACCCTGCTTGAGGGACTCCACACGGTGGATAAAATTGCAGAGGCCAAAGAGTTGTTCCAGAAGATACTCAAAGAAGGGTACCCTTGTAATGAAGTCACATACTTGACAATAATCAATGGGCTCTGCAAGACTGGAAACACTTGTGAGGCTCTGGAAATGCTTAGGGCGATGGAACTCAAGGGTAAATGTAAGCCTAACGTTTTCATGTATAATGCAATCATCGATAGCCATTGTAAAGAAGGAATGATAAATGAGGCCCTGAACCTATTCTCTTATATGGTAGGAAAACACCTCTCCCCTAATGTTGTTACCTACAATAGTTTGATTAATGAGTTTTGCAATTTAGGTATGTGGAAAGAAGCTGCAAATTTAATCCATGAAATGTTGAACTATGGAATATCACTAAATGCCGTTACCTTCAACATTCTGATGGATGGTCTTTGCAAAGAAGGACGGACTTCTGAAGCGCATAAGCTATTTGAATTGATGCTTCAAAGAGGACAGAAGCCTGATGTTTTAACTTTCAACTCTTTGATTCATGGCCAATGGGAAGAAGCCACTAGGTTGGTAAATAAAATGTTGGAACTAGGAGTCTCTCTTGATGTCGTGACTTTCAGTACTCTGATAGATGGTCTTTGCAAAGATGGAAGGAATGCTGAAGAACATGAGTTGTTTGAATTGATGCTTCAAAAAGGAATTGAACCCCAATGTGGTCACTTTTAGCTCTTTGATTCATGGCCTATCCAATTTTGGCCAATGGGAAGAAGCCATTGAGTTGCTAAATAAAATGTTGAGACTGGGAGTCTCTCTTAATGTCGTGAGTTTCAGCATTCTGATAGATGGTCTTTGCAAAGACAGAAGGAATGCTGAAGCTCGTGAGTTGTTTGAATTGATGCTCCAAATAGGATTGAAGCCTGATGTGGTCACTTTCTCTTTGATTCATGGTCTATGCAATTTCGGCCAATGGGAAGAAGCCATTGGGTTGCTGAATAAAATGTTGCGACTAGGACTCTCTCCTGATGTCATGACTTTCAACATTATGATAGATGGTCTTTGCAAAGGTGGAAGGACTGCTCAAGCACATGAATTGTCACTTTCAGTTCTTTGATTCATGGCCAATGGGAAGAAGCCATTGGGTTGGTAAATAAAATGTTGGAACTAGGAGTCTCTCCTAACGCCGTGACTTTCAACATTATGATAGATGGCCTTTGCAAAGATGGAAGGACTGCGGAAGCACATAAATTGTTTGAATTGATGGTTCAACGAAGACTGAAGCCTGATGTTGTCACTTTCAGCTCTTTGATTCATGGCCTATCCAATTTTGGCCAATGGCAAGAAGCTATTGAGTTGCTAAATAAAATGTTGGAACTAGGAGTCTCTCTTAATATTGTAACCTTCAACATTCTGATAGATAGTCTTTGCAAAGGCAGAAGGATTGCAGAAGCACATAAGTTGTTTGAATTGATGCTTCAAAAAGGAGTCTCTCCTAATGTCTTGACCTTCAGCATTCTGATAGATAGTCTTTGCAAAGACGGAAGGATTGCTGAAGCACAAAAGTTGTTTGAATTGATGCTTCGAAGAGGACAGAAGCCCGATGTTGTCATTTTCAGCTCTTTGATTCATGGCCTATGCAATTTTGGACAATCAGAAGAAGCCACTGGATTGCTAAACAAAATGTTAGGTTTAGGAGTCTCTCTTGATATCGTGACCTTAAGTGTTTTGGTGTTTGGTGTAGACAATTCTGACCAGTGGAAAGAAGTCACTAAATTGTTGAATGAATTGTTGGATTAACGAAACTCACCTAATGCAGTTACCTTCACTATGTTGTTGGATGCTTTTTACAAGAAAAAATGATAAAAGAAGCTCATGAGCTGTTAAATCTTTTGGTTCAAATAGGCATTGGACCCAAATACTTTAAGCAGGTTAGAGTACTTGTCGCAATTGTGAGTCCATGGACCTTCATACTATGGGATTGTGTTTTGTAACTTTAAGTTGTTGGCTAAGTTTACGTTAGTTTAGATTAGTTTATTTTTATCTTTTAGTTTCCCGTTATGATTTGGAGTTAAGAGTTTTATTCAAGATGTAACTATTTCAGTTTAATATAAAGTTTCTTGCTGGGACGATAGGAACTTAGGATTTCTCTCTCTATTGTACAACCTTCTTCCACCTCTTTTTCTGCCATCTTTTATCTCTCTCCTCTTTCTCTCTCTTCTGGTCTAGCTCTGGTTTAATCACATGATATCAGAGCAATAAGACCCAGTGATATCAGAGCAATAAGATCCAGTGTCTATCATAGTTTTTTTTTTTTGGAGAAAGAACCCTGCCATTCTGGTGTTTCCTATGCCCAGAAACAGGTGGCATGAAAAGGCCACACTGCCCCATGCTCTAAAGATGCTCCTGCACGCCTCCCATTGCCACACATGCTGGTGTTGCCTACACCATACTGGCAGAGTTCTTTCTCCTTTTTTTTTTTTTATAAGTTTATTTTTATATTGAGTCTTCTTTGGGTTCTCCATTGTGGTCCACAGCAACCAATGTTGTATTTTTCTCTTTGTTTTGAAACACTAGTTGATAAGCTAATGAAGAAATAGGGTTTCCTGTATATTCTTTCTACATCTGGATCTTCATGGATTCCCCTCCACTGACATCAAGTTTTGTTCACATAATTCTGGTGATACTCTGTTTTTGTAGGCAGAATGGAATTTTTTTTTTTTTTCCCCCTGCATCAAGCCATCGGTTCCATCTAAGATTTCTGGGATTTATTGGACCTATTCGTAAGGACACTCAACCCTCACCTGAAGCTGATCCAAGCTGTTGCTGTTGTGTTATTTTCTCCAAATGCAGGTGATACCTCCTCTTTTTTTTGCTTTGCATCTGTCATTATATTCTATTTGACCATGAGAAGTGTCTGATTCTTTTGGTCACTATCGGAGTCACTTCAAGGCTTCTTTGATCTAAGTTTTGTGGTAATCTGACAGGCTGATTTTCTGTTATATGAAATAACCCAAAATTCTGGGTTTCTAATCTCATATTTTTATCGTCTTATTGCTGCATTATATCTAATTCTCAAATTTATTTCATACTGTGGAAATTTTATTCCATATTCCTTGCCATGGTTCAATGTTTCGACTGATATCATAGAAATTTTCTACATTTCTACAGTATCCCAGGACTCCGATACCAAATACCATGTGATTTTTAAAAGTCACTAGTTTCTACCAGTATCGACCAAAATTCTAACATTTCAACCGAAATGTGGGAATTTTTGAGTAGACCAATGGGTTTGACCCTTTGGGTGGAACCAACCTTTATAAAAACCTTCTTAAATGGGAAACCAAGCCTTTTTATTTCAAAATTTTGATCCTCTCCCATATTTCTTTTCTGTTAAGTGAGAAACTTGGAAAAACACTCAAGATTTTGCCTTTGTACCACAAAGTCTTCATTCGAAGCTAGGATTTTGCACATTCATAGCAAATCTACCTAAGGAAGGGAGCTTGGACCAAAAAGGCAAATCCCATCTTCTCCAAAAATCATTTTTTTTTTTTAGAATATACTTGAACACTGCGTGGAATTGACTATTGACTGTTGAGACTTGAGACTTGAGAGATAACTCACAATTATGTAATATTATTATTTATTTTGGATCCTTTACATTATGTTTTCTTTGTTTTAAAATTTTAATTATGTATTCACATTTTTAATTAGTAACTTATATATGTATTTATGTAGTATAGTTTCAGTTAGTGATTCAACGTACATTAACAAACTTTAGTCAACACCACAAGTATGACTTTAGGTATTTTTTCTATGAAACTAATTATGTGAATGGTTTAGAAATGTCTAAAATAAGGCATACACAAAAAATCAGGAAAAAAAAAAAAAAAAAAACAAAAGAGAATGTCTACTGGGGGAGGGAGTGTAGTTCCTGCTTGTACACAAGGGTTAATCAGAATGCCCAAAGAAACAATTACAAAACGTCAATTTCCCTCTCATGGATGTGGACCAGTCATTTCACCCTAGCATATGCCACAATGGCTACACTCCCCTCCCCTTCCCCTTCCCCTTCCCCTTCCCCCACCCCAACATTTGC
>NC_056558.1:14550571-14553694 GCF_013358625.1 Macadamia integrifolia | reverse complement strand
TTTTTTTTTTTTTTTTTTAAATCTATTTGGGCTATTTTTTTTAAATTATTTATTTATTAGAATCTACCAAGTAGTGACTGCACAAAGCCATTTATGGGCTGAAGCAGTTTCCTATGATGTGATTTGATAATTTTAACAAAGTTGTTGCTACATGTGGTTTTTCTCAGTGATAGTCAATAACTCGGTCTTTGTTCAACATTAGGAATCTAAAATTATCATGCTGGTAGTTTGTGTTGATAACATCATTGTTTCTGGTAATGACGTGTCTGAGATTCCACAAGTTAAGATTTCCTTACAACATTTTCGGATGAAAGATTTTGGCTCTCCTTGCTATTTTCTTGGTATTGAGATCGTTCACAGTAAAAAAGGGCTCAATTTGTCTCTATGAAGTGTGTTCTTGACCTTCTGAGTGAGGTTGGGATGTTAGGCTGTAAGCCTATAGATACCCCTATGGACCTTCATTTTAAGCTTGGAGCATCTGATGACAAGAAGTTCGAAGATAAACATCAATGTCAGAGACATGTTGTCAAACTTATTTATCTTACCATTACTTGGCCTGATATTTCCTTTGTTGTTGGTGTGATTAGTCAATTCACGAAGGCACATAAGCAAGTACATCGGGAGGCAGCCTATTGCATATTGAGATAATTTAAGGGTGCTCTAGGGGAAGCCCTTATTTATCGTCGTTATAGTCATACTAGTATTGTTGGTTATTTTGATGCCGATTGGGCTGGGCCGGATGGTAATCGATAGTCTACTATAGGCTATCATAGGGGTGTCAAACCAAGACTGACCCGACTAAATCAATCGGAACCAACTGTTTATAGACCGGTTTGGCCCGGACAGTTTATTAAACGTGTCGGGCTTGAGCCCGGCTTGTTTACAAACAGTCGATCTCTGTTTTGCTACTTGGACTGTAGGGCACCCGACTGAGACAGACCAAATACACACGATCAAGATCGGCCTATTGTGCACTGACCTGACCTGACCCTTTAATGAGTGTAGAATGCCTATTTTACCCCCCAAATTAAAGAGTAAAAAGTAAAGAAAGAAAGCTCGGTTAATATATGTCAAACTGCCAAAAGGTTTTACAAATATTTGATTTCTCGTTTGGTTAAAGTGAAGTAGCTAAAAAAAAAAAATTTTGAAATGATTGGGCTTGCAATTCTTGACATTTTTTTTGGCTTGCATGAGTATAATTAAGTGGTCTGGAATATAAGAACACATTTTAAAGAGGACATGTCTAAAAACCGGTTAAAGCCCGTTTAACATTAAACATGTTCATAGTCCGGTTAAGGCTCGACTAAAGCCCGATTAAGGCTTGATTTTAGTAGCCCGATTATAGTCCGAGGCTGACCGACTGAATATAAAGTGTACCATGCCCTTAATAACTAAGCCCGATTAATTAAATAGACGGACACGGTGCAACATTTGAAAGTCTCTAAGCCCGATCGAGACCGGACCAGCTCGACCAATTGACACCCCTAGGCTATCGTACCTTCTTTGGTAGGATTCTTGTTACATGGAGGAATATGAAACAAATTATTGTGGCCCGTTTGAGTGCTAAATTAGAGTATCAATATTCAATATGAAATAAATAAATAAATAATGAAAAGGTCGTCTTATTCAAAACCCCAGACTTCACACCTCGGGATGCAAAAAAGGTCACATTCACATCTTCTTAACCCCCACTACCGTATTTCTGATCTTTGCAATAAGGCTGTGTTTGGTAGCCAAGAGAAGAAAAGAAAAGAAAAGAAAAAAATACACTTTTTGTACTTTTTTATTTGGGGTAAGAATTTTTCTTTACACTTAGTATCTCTTCACCCAAGAGAAGATTCCTCTTTTCAAATTCAAAATTCCTCTTGAAATTTTCTTTTGCTCCCCCAAAAATTTTCTTGCCAAAAACAGAATAAAACATGAGAAAATATGAAAATATAATAAGACAAAAATGAATGATTACACAATGATTTCTTATGTGTCTATCTCTCTTTTAAAATTTAAAAATTTTTGAATTTTTTTTCTTTTCTTTTCTTTTCTTCTCTTAGTAACCAAACATACATACTTTTTTTATTTTTTCACCATTTCTTCTCTTCTCTTTTCTTTTCTTTTATTCTCTTGGCTACCAAACATAGCCTAAATATTAGCTTCTTCTAGCTGCCATGATTCAGTCATGTTCTCTTGAGTGGACTTGCAAGGCTTCTTAGGTGGGCTCCTAGGGTCAGCAAGTGGACTTATGTCTTGTATCTCTCTCTTTTCTATTTCTTACTTTCATTGATGAATTCATTCAAACAGGTATTCTAGATCCCTAACATTTTTAGTGTTTTTTCCTTCTGTTACTTTTAATCACTTCTGTCAATATAGTGATCAGATTGCTGTCAAATTACATGTCTTGTCCTCAGTTACCATTCTTTAATCAATCTGATCACTGGATCTTAGTTTTTGTGTAGCATGTCATATCTTACATCCCCCTGCCCTGTTTCACATATCAGTTCATATTCTACTAAACACACCTATCATCTTCCATATTCTTATTCTATAGTTCCAAGAGTTCCACCCCTCAGACCCTAGAGTTGTAAGCTTATTTTAAGATTTTTTTTTTCAAACTAGTATTCCTAACTAGATCCTCCTACTGAATAAAAAAAATAAAAAATAAAAAAGAGGAAAAATATTAATCTTTGCACAGATTTTGCCTCAAGAAGCATGATGAAAAAAACTTCAAAACCATATTGACGAAAACAAATATTGAAAATAATGAAATATCCCTACAGCTTGAAATTTAATGTTTTTTTCTCTTTATATTATATGAAACACAAATTTTTTTAATGAAACATTCCTGCTTGTTTCTTACCTTTTTCTCTCCTCTTAATGGTGAAAAAATCGCCATTGCAGACGTTCCTACAAATATGAAGAGGCTTTAGTTGCAGAAAAGCTGGGTGAACTAATAGAAGTGGTGTATGAGGTTGATCAACTTTCTGAAGCTTTTCTTAATGATGATGAGCCTATATCATCCAGTGATCTTGAGATGAGTTGCAAAAGCGAGTGTGAAGTTCAATGGTTTTTTACCACTCTTTTGCCCCTGTTTTTACTTCTTCTTCTTCTTTTTTTTTTTTTTTTGGGGGG
>NC_056558.1:14499371-14550551 GCF_013358625.1 Macadamia integrifolia | reverse complement strand
GGGGGGGTGTGGGCGGGAGGGGGGTGTGTGGGGGTGTGGGAATCTTACTGTTGTCTATTCTTATCACTTGTAGTAGATAATCAAAGCTCTGCAATTAACCTTTGTTGTAATGATGCTTGGGATTCACAAAACATTAAACTCTATGCGAAAAATGAATTGTCTTCCCTTTCCATAGTGGTGTGGAAAATTGAATTGAGTTTTGCAGCAATCCCTCATTTGGGTCTTGAGTTTGGCTTGTGATAGTGGAGGGATCAATCTTTTCAAATCAAGGGTGGGATAGGATTTCAGATCTCCAAAGAATGAAATGTGAGATTATTTCTTCAGGTTTCCAGCCCTTTTTTTTGGTCCCAGTATTAGGGATTCGGCTCGTCTCTAATTCTTAGTTGTCCAATTTTTATCCAATTCTCTCTGTGCGCGTAACACTTGTACATTTTCAAAATCTAATAGTTGTGAAAATTTGAGGCATTCAAGGGGTTAAAATGAATTTTAATTTCAAAAAACTTCAACCGTTGGATTTTAAAATATACATGTCCCACGTGCAGGGAGAGAATTGGTTCCTAGCTTTCCAAACAGGCATAAGCCAGTAGGGTACCATTAGATATTAACCAAGATCTGTTACGCTTATGTAAGGAGAGGGGGAGAGTATAAGGACTTGCTAATCCTGAGAGGCCCAAAGTCCCAACACTATTTGAAGACGTGTTGAGGGAGTATCAGCGGCCCAAACCACGTGATCCTCGGGTCTAAGCCAATTGGATCTTGGTGCCATCAGGGCCATCACTCGGCCCAACAAAGAGGCGTGAGTTGTTGTGAGATGTGACCCTGTGAGTCGTGTCATGGTGGGGGTTATTTTGGTCATTTAAAAATTATGGACTTTTTCGTCATTTGAGGAAATTAAATGACTATTGAAGGTCCAAACGCCTAAGACATTTTTCCCTCCAAAAGCTGCGGACTCCGTTCTTCGATTTATCAAAACTCAGCTCCTTTCTTCTCTTTCCCTTCGGATTTCCCCGCCAAACGCACGGATGAAAATTTTAGAAATTTCGCCGGAGCTCCGACCAAGCCTCCCTGGATCATGTTCTCAGATACTCGAAGAAATTGAAGCTTCGGTAACCGAATCCGAACGTCTCTCGCCGGAAAACTCATCTGCTCTAGATAAGCTCTGCTTTAACATCCAGAAGAGCCTCTCTAGATTGAAGTCTGTTTCTCCGTTGTCCGAATCCGAGAAGCTTCAGATATGGAAGCTCAGTTATCGTTTGTGGAATTCCTGCGTTGATCTCTCAAACGCTACTGGAGTTCGTTCATCAAGCAAGGGTGCGAATATCGATGAACAACAGGCAAAGCTCCGTCAGATATCCGCTGATCTGCTCTTCTTAGCAGGCGACGTGGCCGGTATTCCGTCTCCATCCTTGAAGTCCGCTTCTTTCTTCTACAAAACTGGATTGGTATGGCACGATCTGAAAAAGTTCGATCTCGCAGCGAGTTGCTTCGAGAGAGCCACTGATCTGACGGCGAAGGTTGATGTTGGTGAGATCTCCGACACAGGAGAACAGAAACTCCTCTTAGATCTGAACCTCGCAAGATCGCGTACCGCCTGGGAAGTATCTGAGCGAAACCTCGCCTTTACCTTACTGAATCGCTCCAAAATCCTTTTATTTGGATCTCCTGAGAGCTACAGAACACTAGCAAACCAGTATTTGTTATTTGGGAAACTCATGCTGACGAAAAACCTGGAATCCGCCATCAAAGACGCTTTGAAACTGATGAACGAAGCTTTGGATCTTTGCGAGAAGGGTTTAAGGATCGTTAGAAGGTCAGACGAATCACTGCCTTTGAAGACGCTGAGATCCAAGTCTCTTCGCTTCATCGCAGCCGCGCATTTGCAAGGCAGAGAGTTCGAGAGCGTTCTCAAGTGCATTAAGGTCTTGCGAGAAGGCAGTGGAGACCAACACCCAGCGTCATTGGTGCTAGCCATGAAGGCTTGGTTGGGCTTGGGAAGGCATAGAGAAGCAGAGAAGGAGCTTAGGGGTATGGTGGTAAATAAGGAGATTCCGGAGGGTATTTGGCTATCAGCAATAGAAGCTTACTTTCACTCCGCCGGCGTGGCGGGTGCAGAGACGGTGAAAGGAGTTTTTCTAGGGTTATTGGGGAGGTGCCACATCAGCGCCGGAGTCGCGGTTGGTGTAGTCCATAAACTCCTGGGGAGCAGCGCAGCCGGTGGGGGTGGCGGTGGCGGTGGCAGAGATGGGTCGCTTGTGAAGGCAAAAGTGGTGGCAGAGCTGGTCTCCGACGATAGGGTCATGGCGTTGTTTAACAGTGAAGAGGTGGCGAAGGAGAGGACCACAATGCACGCCCTCCTCTGGAACTGGTTAGTTAATGACTCTAATTAGCATAGTTCTCTTTTTCCCTTTCTTTAATGAGTGAAATCTTTTTATTTAATTTCTTTCTGTAAATCAAACTTCACAGTGGAGCGAATCATTTTCGTTCGAAGAATTTTGAAACAAGCTCGGAGATGTTCGAAAAATCGATGCTCTACATCCCTTACAACATAGAGGGTAGAATCCTTCGAGCAAAAGGATTCAGAGTTCTGTGTCTCTGCCATCTAGGCCTCTCTCTGCTCGATCAAGCTCAAGAATTCATTGACGAGGCTGAGAACGTAGTCCACTCAGCTATCTCTCAATTAATCACTAATGTGGATTAAATATAGTGTTTTTTATAATTCTGGTTTTAATTTGTTGTGGAATTTTTACAGCTCGAACCCAATGTAACCTGCGCTTTCCTTAAGGTACGTCTATCCCATTGTCTCCCGTTCGACTCCTACTTAGCCTGCCAAGACCTTCCCTTGGGCTATTGTAATAGAACCCAATTTTATTATTATTATTATTTTTTTTTAATGAATTTTTGTTGTGATGTGTGTGCAACTGTGGTTGCTTGCTAGCAGTTTAAGGTCTACCTTCAAAAGAAGGACGAAAATGGAGCCATTAAACAAATGCAATCAATGCCTACCTGCCACGACTTTACCCCGGAGTTCCTCACTCTCTCGGCCCACGAAGCCGTAGCTTGCCAAGCCTTACCTGTGGCTGTTGAGTCCCTAACAAATCTCCTCAATTTCTACTCACCTGGAAAACCAATGCCTACACCAGAAGTAGTTGTGCTTAGAACACTAATCACAATCCTCTCTCGAGAGCCCACCAACGAGAACGAAATCTTAAAGTTCACAAAACAAGCTAAGAAACGGATGTCCGAGCTTGGCTCCGAGGTCTTCTTTGGGAAAGGAGAAGTAGCGAGACGTGAAAAGAACTGGTTTGCAGTGAATTCATGGAACATTGGGACAAGAACAGGGAGAGAGAAGAAATATGAGTTGTGTATTGAGTTCTTCGAGTTGGCTGCGGAGTTCTATGGTGCTTCAATTGACGGTATAGTAGAAGAGAGCACCATGGTTTGCAGGTCACTGATCCTAAGCGTATCTGCCACCATTGCCGCAGAAAAGTCAAGCAATTCTCAGTTGCCGGAATCCGATGTTAAAAGAGCCGTCCAATTGCTGGATAGAGCCGGGAAGGTAATATAATTAGGTTCTAATCGTTTCAACCCCGATGAGCATAACAGAAAAAATTAGCAGTTTTAAGTTCTCTCTTCACTACTGCAGATCCTAACAGAGATATCATCTGGACTTCAAAAGGTTGACGATGGAACTGCCATTGAACCTGGGATCTTCTTCATCTACACCTTCAATGCTTATGATCTGTGGGGAAGGCTTGAGAATGGTGGAACCCAACAGCTGCAACTGGTCAAGAGCTTCGCATCCTCAAAGGCTTGCACACCTGAATACCTCCTTCAAATTGGGCTCAACGCCTCACAAAGCACACGGACCAACCCAGAAGTAGCCAATTTCGCCCTCAACGCTTGCCTCTCATCCCTCCTTGCCTCCCCCTCTCCAGACTACAAAAGCATTGCCCTTATCATTAGGAAGCTAATCATGCTTGCGGGCTTTTACAAGGGTGATACTGATGATGAAGTATACAGCGCATATAAACAGGCATACCGAATCATGGTGGGTCTGAAGGAAGGGGAGTACCCGACAGAAGAGGGGAAGTGGCTTGCCACAACGGCGTGGAATCGAGCAGCCATGCCAGTGCGTCTAGGACAGATTGCAGTTGCAAGGAGATGGATTAAGATTGGGTTGGAGCTGGGTCGGCATGTGCAGGGGATGGAAGGGTATTGGAAGTGCTTAGAGGAATTTGTTGCAGGTTTTGATGAGAAATTCAACGGTCATTTTGAGAAGGATGTGGGTGATGACAACATTAGCAGTACAGCTGAACTTGTCTTGTAGTTTCTGTAACTTCTTTCCTTCTTGTACAGATGGATTGCGATCCTGGTTAGACAGATTAGGTCTCTAATGTATATAAGGTTTGGTCCACCATTGGGTCTTCTCTAATTTCTACTCTACAGCTGCCCAGCTACAAAGATGCAGGCGAATTGTACGGATGTTAGTGGATGGAGGCAGTTTTCTACACTCAACGGTCAATGATGGGAATCCCATGACCAGAAGGGTTCGGATAGTGTGCAGTAGGTATCAAAAACATTGGAGGATTGTCATCTCTATGCCATGGGGAGGACATTTATCACTATTGATGGGTTTATTTTTCCTTCACCAATAGTGTAGGAAAACTTACTATAATATGAATAATAGAAAATCCAAATTTGATTCGTGTTCATATCCCTTTAGAAGAATTTGTTTTCAAAAAATCAATTTTTAAAAACTATCTTAATCCATTCGAAAAATATATTATATTATCCTATCTGATTATGAAAATATGATTAAATAATAATTTATAACACTACATACCCTTGGTAGTTTGAAATATATTATCTGTAGTTAAACAAGAAATAAAATAAAAGTAAAAGATTCATGAAGACGTCCATGTAAAATTTAGTAGGACCCTTCAATGTAACTTTAGTGGGCAGGGACTTTTAGTCTTTTGACAAAAACCCTAGTTGAGTTTTTAACTTTTCCAATTCTCATCCGCCCAGTGTAAACAACCAAGGATTTAGATAGATGGTCAAAAATTCATACCCAATTTGTGTTCGGATCCATATAGGGGAATTTGTATTAGAAAAATCAGTTTTCAAAAACTATCTGAATTTGTTCAGAAACTAATCAGATAATATGTGTAGTATCATATCTAAATCGTATTTGAATTGGGATGGACCTATTATTTTTTATTTTGATTTGACCAGCCCATGCATAGATGATGTGGCTTTTTGGACGGTTGGATAGAGGGGTCAAAGCCGAGATTAACCACATGTCAAATTTCCGATCACAATTTAATGAAAGACCCTTTCATGAATAGGCATGCATCCCATGTATGTCTATTTATTCTTATGCTACTCAATAATTACTGTGCACTTTTCCTAACCAAAGATTTTTCACGCTCTGTTTTGCTTGCAACAAACTCAAATAGCAGTGAAACTTTGACTTATAAACAGGGGACTTATGGGTTTACTTGTCTAAAAATTTTGGGTACATTATAATTTGCCTCATTACAATTTTTGACATTTATTATGGTTGTAAGGAAAGACTTATACCACCGTAGGAATTGAACTTCCTTTAAAATTTCTTTCCATTCTACCAATGAAAAACCTATATTCATAAATCCAAATCAGTTAATTGTAAGCACTTCTTTTTGTGTTTGCTGCTGATGCTATTCATGCGGTCTCACAAGGGGCGTCACTAGTCTCAATTCCATTTGTTCCAACAAAGGTTATAAATTGAATCCAAGATGGACCAAAACCAAAACAGACTGTAATTGAACCTTCCCTTCTTGGGTTGGCTTTGATTTATAGCATTTTCAACCCTAAACCAATTCAATCCGACCAACACCTAACCAACCGATTGACACCCCTACTCAGAGGGGTACAGCTAGGGAGTGCACAGTTATTGGAAAAAGTTTGTGTGGTACTGTTCTTTCATGGAGGCCAATTCATAGATTTCTAGTTGCACCACTGGGGAATCTATGATCTCAAGAAGTGCCAAACTGCTTTGCCTATCTAATGTTTGCAGTTATTGACAAATAGTTTTGAACAAGTTTGTAAAAGAGATTGTTTGAAAGTTCTCTCTCCCCAAAGACAAAATTTAAATTTTTGATGAAGTATCACGAAGGCAAATTACTATTCTAACCTCAAAACCTATATGGCCTATCGGATCATGTTTTTGACTAGGTAGTGCAATCTCGAACTGAATCAAATCAAATCGAAAACCAAAATAACCCGAAATGAGATTGAACCAAATAAGACAGACATCAACTTATCTAAATAGCTTCATGTTATTTCTCAATTGATATTTTTTTTTTTTTCACTCAAAACCAATTCCAAGTTTTAAAACTATGTAAACTATACTCGTTATCTTTCCCAAACACACAAAAAAGTCTCTCCATGAGAATTGCCCATGTGACTTTTAAAATTTTGAAGTTAAAATTCTTTGGATTGTAAAAACATCTTAAAAATAACATCCATGCTATCTTTGACTATAACAGCTTCTTGATGCCAATCCCTAGTTCCATTCCATTTCACCCATGTTTCTAATATTTTCTCCATCTTGAAGAATGCCAAAGTAAAATTATGCGACAAAGCTATCATAGAGATGTGACCCATTTCCATTATTCCAGTACAAGGAAGGTCTCCATAGCTATGATCACTCCATTGTTGCTGATGTTGAGAATAAATAACATAAGTGCACAAAATTGAGACTATGGTCTTTGGTTTATGTAAGTGGTCATCAACAAGACATTGATATCGAACCAAAACCAACCCAATATCACACCGATAAGAAAATCGAAACCAAACCAAAACCTACGTCCCTTATTGATCATGTTTTGGGTCCACTCATTCTTACACCAAACCCGATCCAAATCAATTTATTGACACCCCTACAATCCACCAGTACAGTATAGACAAAGAATTGAGATTGATCAAGGTCAGTACCAATCCAATCCAATTCTAGCCAATCCAATCGAATTCCTCAAACCGTATTCTCACCTCCCCTTGGGGTAAAGTTGATACAAATTGCACTTTACCATGAGTTCATATCCTCTGCAGCGAATGGTGAGATGCGGTGAGTATCAGATGACTAAGAACATCTGGGTATGCCTTCCAAGGGTTTCCAGTCACCCAATACTCACTACATCGACGCAGTGGTTACAAACCATTTTCACACACTTTACCACCATGAAAAAAAAAAAAAAAAAAAAGGGGAAAAAGAAAAAGAAAAAAGAATAGCCATTCTTCTTCTCTCTTTGTCGGTCATATAAATATATTTGCAAAAGAAAAAATCATATAAATATCTTCTGGACCGTATAGGCCTTAGTCTGTGTTGAGATGTGTGTAACTGCGTCCGTGTGTCAAATCCTATTCTCCGAAAATTATTAAAAAAAAAAAAAGAACTTTTACAAAAAGGAGAAAAGCTGCCCAAAACCAAGAAGAGAGAGAGAGAAGAATGACAACCCCCCTAAAGCTTTTGCTGCCTTTGCCTTTGAATACTATCTTTTTTTCTTCAGATTTCCCTCCAAAACCTTCGAAATTCTTCTCCCATCACTCTAATTTCTCATCCAAAAGCTCTCATCCTTTCAAGTCTTCTCCCATTTCTTCATCTTCTTCGTTCACTAGATGGGTCAGAGTAAATAGAGACCCGCAGTACTTGAGATGCTCGAAGGTGGTATATTTCCCTTTCATGTCTCCTACTTTGATTTCTTCTCTTTTCTGTTTCGATGATGTTGAACTTCTATTTCCTCCCATTATTTATGTTAGATGATTGGCTGTAGAAGTGGGTTGGGCTCAGAATGGCTTTCTGAAAGTTGGGTTTAGGGATGTTTTTCCTGTTGGCTCTATTTACTTATTGGTTTTTGACGTGGTATTTTATGTTTAGTAACAATCTATTGAAATGCGATCTGAATCTTTTTTTCTCTGATTTTGAATCGATTAGATATTTAGAACTTCCTTTCTTGTGGTTTGCAAATCCTCTTCTGCAATCTGATATGTGCTTTTATTTTACATTTACGAGGAAAACTTGTATTGCGTATTTCCTTTTACAAGTTCCGTCTTGCGCATTGTGTCTGTTGATAAATGTCGATTCAGTTGTTCTAATGATTGAATTATTTTAATCTGTTGAGGTATCTTGCCATTTGTTTAGGTCGATTTTGAAGAATCGACCCTTTTTTAGGTTTATCTATATCAACTAAAGTGCTTTTGCTAGCACATGAGGAAATGATTTATGCTGTAGAGTTTGATAAGGTGAGTGTTCTTACTGATATTATGTTGTTCCATGTCACCCAGCCAGTTCAAAATAGAATCCCCCTTGCCCATGTAGGATACACTTAGATTCTAGACACCAACAGGGCAGGCAAGCCTTGTACTTCTGTGTCTCAATTGCCGCTGCTACTACTGCTGCTACTACTGCTGCTGCTACTACTTGTTTGTGTATATATATACTACCCACCAGTAGGTACATATATGAATTATTTGTATTTCTTTTTATAGTCCTTCTAATTAATTTTAGACCATGCTAACTAGACTTAAAGGGGTCAGGAAATAGCCTATCTGCAAAAGCAGGGGTAAGGCTGCGTACATTATGACCCTCCCCAGACCCCGCAATGGCGGGAGCCTCATGCATTGGGCATGCGCTTTTAAAATAGACTTAAAGAGAATATTAATAAATTTTCGTTAATATGACAGGTATACATAGATGTAAATGATTTGACCCTTCCATAACACTAAAAGAATTATTTATATTAAGGGAAAAAGTTGGGTATGCTGCTGGCTTTCCTCGAGCTAGTGGCTCAACCATTGGGAGGGCTGGGATGGGAGGGGCATAAGGGAATTTTCCAAGGGGAGGACGAGAGAGATAGACACAGATTTGGGTATATCTCTAGCATACCCAGCCTTTTCCCTTATATCAATATATAACTATATTAGGTATAAAGTGAATTTAGTAATTTTTAGACATGCATAGTTGTCACAGCGCCTAGGCGAACTAAGGCGGTCAAGGTGGGCAAAAACTAAGGCGACACCAGCGAGGCGCCTTGCTGACCAAGGCACCAGTCAAGACAAAACCGCTTAGGCGTCACCTTGCCAACTATGGACATAAGAATTTAAACTGCAGAGTCCTCAAATCCATTTCTATGGATTTGCAGAGCCCAACATCTGCTGTTTGTGTTGGATTCTAACACCCACACCCTTATCTATGTAATGTAGGAATTAGTTAATTCTACACTTAAAAGGAGAAATTATTCTTCAATCCCTATCTACCTATTTATCTTGTTTAATTCGGCTTAACTCTCCTGATTATACCTGTTTCCAGTTTGGAGATGCATTTTATGTATCTGGACCCAATGCGACCAAACCTAGATCGGGAATCCATTAAACACACTAGCTTTCTCTATGACTTTCTTCCTTCTGGATTCAGGTTGCCATATTCGACCTGATTCTGGGTTGGGCTTTGGCATTCTGAACGTTCCTTAATGTTACTTGTACCGGTGGATAGGGTTTTATGATGCTTAAATTGGTTCTTGTTGTTAACCTTTTTAAGGGCTGATAATTTATTTGCGTATCATACGATATTTTACATATGTGTAGTGATTTAATGCTTAATTGAGACTCAAAGATACAGCTCCTTTTTTCCTTTAATCGCTTTTCCTTAATCTACTCTATGGATTTTTTTCTTGAGTTACTACTTATGATACGTCATTTACCTTAGAACATTTTGGTATTTTGAAGGTAAGTTAACTAATCTCTCTCTCTCTAGATCACTTTTTATGTGATTGTATCCATCAAATGATGGGTTCCACTTCCATGTGGTTTATTGTTTTGGTTCCTTTTCAAGATATTAAAAATCATATTATTGTGTTGGTTACATGGTTATGTATTTCCAAAAATTAGTTGCATCGCTTTAGATTATATGCAGAATCAATTTATGGTTTTGTTGGTTTTCACTAATTTGATATCAGTTGCTGTGGTGTTTTGTTTATTATAGTGGTTTTGTGGATATTCAATGAAAGATCAAGATATGGGTAGCTGCATGAGTGAAGGGGAAAACATGGTAAGCATGTTTGGGTCTGATGACGATATAGGTACACAAGTTCCAACCCAAGTTCAATCACTCGTTGAAGGTCCAGGTTCAGGTCCGTTGCTTGTGTCAGAGTTCAAGCCTGCCCCTGATGTTGACTATCTACAGGTATGCTGTCCTCATGTTTAAAGTCATAAAATATTATTATTATTATTGTTATTGTTTTTGTATTCCATTTTTCATGTATTAGTGTATTATTGATTCCTTGTTCACTTCTTTGATGAGGTTCATATTGGGATTGAGGGAAGAAGCCAAGTCCCTACTTCCATATGTTTAGTTCAGTTTTGTGGTATTAACGGGATAGGGTCTCAGAGAGGATGTCTTTTTCGTCCTGATTTGGCTGGAAAACATGACATTATTACCTGACATGCAGGGTATTTGTCAACCACTTGGCATGTGTATTAAGATATCTTCAAAAAGTTATACTGGTAATGCGTGAGGATTGTGAAAGATATATATATATATATATATATATTTTTTTTTTATTTGGTTGAAGGGGTCTTCTTGGATGTTCTTCAACTTGTCCCAATCCGGAGAAAGTGAATTTAAACTTGTGTGCTCCCTTCCAATTTTCAGTTGTACAGTGGATGCTGAACTAGTAATAATCGTTCTTATCATGAATTTTTAACAGTGTTCTAATTTTTGCAGGAGCTGTTGGCCATTCAACAACAAGGGCCAAGATCAATTGGCTTCTTTGGGACCCGGAATATGGGTTTTATGCACCAAGAACTTATTGAGATCCTCAGCTATGCAATGGTTATAACTGTAAGATCCTACACATCACACAAGAAAATCTAGTTCATCCAATGGCAGAAGTTGGGTGCATAAACGCACTTTTAGTTGCATTATGAGAATAGTTTTAAGTTAGTTAAAATGTAATATCATGTCCATCTTGAATTTTGACACCCACTCTATCCATACATCGTAACTAATAAATGGATCTTGGTGCCTCACTGAGGTATCGGATCTACTGATTGTTGGATTTTACCAAACATTCAAAAAGCTCAATAGTATGAAAAAAAAATTGTGGCTGGAGCAGTCAGATCCTACTTTGCCTTCAACAGACACACACCCAAAATTGTGTTACTACGCATCTCCTTACTGTGAATTTTGAAGGGAGGAAAGTTCTGACGCTCCAGGTTTCAACTTTCAAGCGAAAAATTCGAATAAGATTTGGAATCCAAATCCATCAATAGATTTGACTATCATAGTTGTCATGACACTGAGGTAAGGCGGTGGGCTGCAGCCTTGAGGCCTTGACAAGGCCTATACCAAGTCAAGTAGGCCAATTTGCAATGCGTTAAGTCCCTAATTTTTAGGCCTATTCCTAGCGTGTTTGCCAATTCTGGATATGTTTTCTTCTTCCAATTTTCCCCCTTTATGACCTTTTCTTTTAAATCCCCCCCTTTTCCTCCTTGTCTGTTCTGGGTGATTGGACATACACGGTGACAGTTGTCTAGGACATTTCAGACTGCCTAGCCGAGTCCTTGACAACTATACTGACTTGCTGACTGTTAACTTGGACATTTTTACTGGTTTCTTTTATTAACTGTAAATTTCCTTGTTAGGCACTGTCCAGTGACAGCTGTTCTGGCTTACTTATGGACTCACAACTTAGATTTTCTGAATTAAGGTCTTGATACTTCTAAACCTAGATTTATGTTACAGAAAAACCATATTTATACATCTGGAGCATCAGGGACGAATGCAGCTGTCATTAGAGGTGCCTTAAGAGCTGAGAAATCGGAACTACTTACTGTAATCTTACCCCAAAGTCTGAAAATGCAACCTCCTGAAAGCCAGGAATTGCTGTCCAAGGTAATTTCTCATTTTCATTCTTGTGGTCTTATGAGTTTGCATGCATCACAGGTACATATCTCATGCTTCATCTTTTCAAGGAATCACATGAGACACTTTTTCTTATTTGAAACTCCTGGAGCTGGTAGACGAGTAACCAATGGCTTTTGAGCTGTTGCCTCAAGGCTGCTATGAATTAAAATGACACTGAATCTTGAAAAGCTGTGGATTGATGTATACTTAGCTGCAAAGTTTGAGTTTCCATTCTGAGCTGATAAAAAATTTAGTGGCTGCATCCTCCCTTCCCACACACACCCCAAAAGAAAAAGGGGGGGGGGTGGATGAATGTCGACCTCTGGTTTGTACACTACTATTCTGTAAGATCAATGTCATCATGACATTTATTCGTTGGAGTGTCCAAAAGTTTGTTGATTGACCTGTAACTTTGCTGTGTCAATTAACAGGATGAGTGAGCGATCAACTTTGAATACCTCTTCTATAGAACTTGATGATTTCTTCAGTGAGCAGATGATTAAGTTAAGAAATCGGGGTCTGTTTTCAGAATTTATGCGACATCCTTGCTGCTTTATTCACCCCAAAAACTGCATTTTTCTCATGGGTGCTCCAACTATTCCAAGTTCATGCATTGAGGATATTCATCTTTTCAAGAAACTGCCATTAATTAGCTAGCTCTTCCAAAGAGTGAAAAACAAATTATGGAAGAAAGAAGTAAAAATAGAATTTTTTGTTTTCTGCTTTAACCTTTTAATTACTACACAATTCAATTAAACCATTTACCCAATTAACTGGGTTGGTTGTATGATCTTGTTTCCTCTTTCCTTTATGTTTTAGGCCATATGTTAAGTTACCTTGTAAGAACTTTGTATTCTCTCTTTAAAGTCATTTGGCCTTTCCCTTGTTGGTTTAATCTTCATTCATGGGTCTTCATTATAGATGGCTGAACCATGTCAATTGTCTTTACATCATGTTACATATCTGTGCTATTCATAATATGAAATCCTTTCAAGAACCATTGGACCATATTCTAATTTTAGGCTTGAATTTTGATTCAATTTTACTTTTCTGTCTCCTTTCTTTTTTGTCAATTTGTTGAGCCCAAAACTTACCCATCTGATTTTGGTGGTATTTTAGATGCCTTTGGATTGCCCTACCATTTTTATCAGGATCTTTCAAAGTTGAGTTTTTTTTGAAAAAGTCATGACTAATTTACTAATTGTGTCAAGCACTGGTGGATTTTTATTTTGAGAATTTTAGTTCAATTAGGGGACGAGTCAACAAATCCAGCTGTAGTTATAGAGTTCATATTTCATCTGTACTTCGGAAGCCTTCAACAGAGTTGCTAAAAGTTTAATTGGAGCCTAACTGGAGCAAAATTTAGTAACTTTAAATCTTAGGTTCACCTTGGAAAGTTACTCTTAGAGCTGGTTTTAGTAACTCAGTTGGTATGTCTAAGGGTTTGAAAGGCTTTCTGCTCTGTGTGGACTAGGTTGAATTACCTGGGCTGCACACATATTTGTGTTACCTGGGAGGTTGGCGAATCTCTCCATTGGATATGTAGAAAATGTTTTGGATTGGCCTTGTGTCAATAGGTCTTTTAAGACTTCTAGTTTATAACTTTTAGAAAGGTCTTAAAGTGAGTGAATAGGTCTTTTAGGATTTCTAATTCTAAAGAGTTTCTTTTCTCTGCCTATAAGAAAGGGAGTTATGTTAGGGGTGCTTTAGAAGTTGGGAAGTTTCTAATTTTTTTTGTACATGAGTCTATAAAGGACGTAACCCTTATACTTTTAGTGGAGTAATAAAGTGGTTTTGTGGTTAAGTGAAGAAGGGGATGGGTCTCTTATCTTATGGTTTGATGGGCCACTCTGATTTTCTTGTGTTAAACAGATTCCTCTCTCTATCTTCTTCTTCATTAAGGTTAGTGTTTATGGTACTGTGCACGGTTCATAGTTTCTGTTTCTTTCCTTAATTCCTTCTATTTTCTAAAATCCTAGTTAGTTTTAACCTTTTCCCCACCACCTTTCCTTGTACTTCAGCCACAAAAACCTAGGCCATCCTATCTTATATATTCTTGTCCTTATTATGAGAGCTTCTTGCTGGAGGCTGCCTTGCATGTAATTGCAAGTTTCCCTACCTGTGGTACCTCCTTTAGTTACCTCCGTCCTGTGGGTGAGCCAAGGGGTAGCCTATGACATTCAGAGACAAAAACTAATCCCATCCCCGTCTCAAATGCACATTTATGATATCAGTTTCCCACCCTGGTCATACATCGTTTTGCCATTTTGTTCAAGTCTGTATTCCAAACAAGCATGGATATCATTATAGGAACACAACACAGTACACAATATAATACTCATTTCTCTTCCCTGTGTGAGGGGAAATGTAATAATATGTTCCTATTTGATCAACTCCACATGCTAGGTCTGTTGGATGGGATTTGGAAAGTCCAATCTAATATGATGCTCAATTCTTTTTTTCTCTTACGAGGAAGGTGAAATTTCTGCTTCCATGAAACACCTTGGGACTAGCTATAAGGACCTTAGGGACTATTTCTTCGGCTGTCAGCATGAAGATGAGTGTTCAAGTCTTAGGTGGCCAATTCATGTAAAAATGTCAAAGGTTAGGACCCACTCCAGTCTAGCCCTCCTGGACGCTCTGCATAAATGGGACTCCTACAGAGTAGGTATTTTTTAGGCATTACGACATTGGTGTGACCCATTTTCTTATTGACTGATCCTGGAGTAAGCCTATAAAAATAAAGAGGTGTTAGGGACTGTTTACTAAGGCAACTTAGGATCCCAGTCTCAATTGGCCATGCGTGGCACCACGAATCTTTATGGTGCATATACTATTTACTTATAAGGCCCTTTGGAAACCTTTCACTCTCTCTAAATGCAGAGCCCTGGGATGGGAAATAGCCCAACAAAAGGCTTTTACTATTGATGTATTCCTACTGGAGAGGGTTGTTGGGTACTTGTCTCTCCATTTCTGATTGATGTACAACAATCATAACCATATCAGCTTATCCCAACTAAAGGGGGTCGGCTATATGGATCCGATATGGAAAAAGAATAAAAAGATGCACACAAGAGAGTTCAAATGAAGAGAGAAAGGAGGTAAGAGAAGAAAATAAAGCAGTAGTCAAAGACGCATCACATGAACATCCCCTAGAAGGGTTCAGCGACGCGGGTCCTTGTTCTCCAAAAAACTCTATCCGTGGTCATACTCAAATCGAGCCCTACCGTATGCATATATTTTCTTAACACTTCTTCAATAGGCATTTTAGGCCTGCTCCTACCCAAGGATTAAAGTTGAAAAAAGCGACCTATAATATGTATTATGCATAAACACTAAATTGAGAGTATCACACTAAGAATCCAAGTTTTGTAGTTGTTTATGGGTGTAAAATCCTTGTTCCCAATCTTGATTTCCATTTTTGTTAGAGAGAAAAATGGCTGGCAGTAACTTAGGAACAAAAACCCCTTCAAAAAATCGTGTTTTGCTGAAAAATGACCAATCTTAGCCATTATATGATCGTAGCGCTCCATACTGGTACGTATCGTACCGTATCGGTATGTATTGACCGATACGTTCCGAAGCATACATTTCACATTTTTTATTTACCATAGAGAATTGGTACGTACCGGTGGTGTATCGATATGTATCGTTCGATACATATCTATACAAAAGGATTTTAAAATTTTCATATAGCGTATTGATATCGTATCGGTAAGGGCCGATATGATACGATACTTTAAACCATGCTCCTACTTCTTCTTCCTCTCAACTTAATCAGGTCACTCTTATTGGGGCATCCATAGGTCTCCGTTGCACATGGCCATACCATCTCAACTGGCTCTCGAGGAGCTTATTCTGGATTGGTGCAACCCCCAACTGGTTTCTCTCTCCTGGTCTTGCCACACAACCCTCTTAACATCCCCATCTCCGCTAGTCTCAGTTTATTCAGATCACTTTTTTTGACTGCCCAACATTCTGCTCCATATGTCATAACTGGGCGTATAACAACAATCTTTTGTCACATGGCCATACCTTTGTTTCTTCATTTATTACCGAAAATTCCCCGTTGTAGTGGCTGTCAATGGAATTCAGAATTTGCAGAATAAACAGACTGATTTATATCTATTTTTCCTGAGTTTACCATACAATTCTGGGACAAATAATACAGATAGAGTGCATGACAATTCTTGTTTTAAAACGTTGTTGCTTTGTTTCTTAAATAAACGATGCATTTTTTTCTTGGTGGTAGAGAGTTCGTGAGATTTCAAAGCATTAGATAAAAGGTTAAAGGCCAAGGGAAAATTTCATTGAGACCTATGTTATGTTATTTAAGTAGTATCGATTTGGATTGAACTATGCAAACAATGGATATTTTTTTTTTGGAGGGTGGGGGTGGTGGGGTAAAGGGGGGCGATGGGTTTACAGACTATTTTAGTTGGGTAATTCTAATTAGGACTGAACCCGATTTCTTCTTTTTCAATGTCTATGATCCATAATCAATCTGTTAACTACCAGCTGAAATGGGAATTTATACTTCATCTTAAAATTGCAAAACAGTGTTATCTAGCTCTCATCTGGGAGATCAGGTGGTCCAGGGGTGCTTGGCAACATGTGCCTAGGCAAAGCTTAAACAGGCACTTGGGTCTGTTCTAATATATATAGATACCCCTCTATCCCCCTTCTGTTTTTCAAAGTTGTTATGCTGCATAACTATCATATCTGTGTCTTACATTGAATAAATTTTTATTTACAATACTTTATCAATTTTTATATTTATAATTTGAGAAAAAAATAAGTAGTATATGTATTTTCTCTAGCATCTACTTTCGTCTGTTCTTATACACCTGCTGCGTCTTTTTGCTACACTGCATCAAATATGTTGGTTGATTTTAAAATGAATCGGAGTAAGCGATGCAAGGGGGTGTGGTTTCAAGGATTTTTTTTTTGGTTTGCCAGGATCATTATGAATCAAAACCAGTCCCAACCTTCAGTACTTCTGCAAGAAGTGCCCATCCTCAGACTTGACTGCATTTTCACATTAGCAGCCTGACCTTTTACCATTGCTCCAAATGATAACCCCCCTGGTTAATATTTTAATGTAAAAAAAAACCTAGGGTACCAAATACCATGACCTGACTTTGCCTTTGCATTTTATAACATTGGTGCAAAACAATCATTAAAATCTATAGTAGATTGCACCTGAAGGTTAAAACTGTAGGACTTGCATGCCTGTAAGTAGAAAAAGATGTTTCTTTAATGCTATATTTTTTAGTGTTTGTTGTTTTCTTATTTTTTACCGTATTTGCAGGTTAAGAATGTCATAGAAAAACCTCACAACGATCATCTGCCTTTAATAGAAGCCAGCAGGTGTGTTAGAGCTTCCTTTTCTTTCTTGTGATTTTAGTAGTTTTCCTTATACACTGGACTTTAATGCTAGCTTGTTTGAGTCGACAAAATATATATATTTTTTGGTGGGTGATATGTAGGTTTTAGTTTTGGGCCTGGCCTGTACTTTAATCTGGGTCTAGTTGTAGACTCACTACACCCGGCAAGAAAAATTGTTAGGCCAATTTTGGCTTGGTGTTGTGTGTTAGTTCAATTACTCTCTGGAGAGTTTTGAAGACAGTCAACATCCCATTGATATTTGAAAAAATCCATATTTTAATTAATAAAATTGAAATAAATTCTTGTAGATTCTCCAATGTTGTTGGTGTCACCTGTATTTTTTTTCCCCTCCTCCAACGCCTAGGATCGCGTAAACACTGTGACAACTATGGATACATAGAGTTCTGCTCTAATATCTTCAGTTTATTATTCTAAATTCTGTACTAGGTTTCTGTTTTTAAAACCCAAAGTTCTAAGTGTTTCTATAGTCCTACTCATCTTCTTCAAAACTCAGTTTTAGGGTTTAATTTTCTGTTTCTGATTTCGGCTGATTAAGTTCTCATAGTGCTGTTTATCTGCTAAATGAGATCATTATTAGCTCACTATTTGAGCCACTAAACCCTGCTATCGAATTCGGGTTTTTGTCATTGTTTTAAGTTTCTACTTGAAGAAGGAAACCTGCAGAACTTTGAATCTGGCCCTTAAATTTAAATAATATATTACAGTTCTGTTCTGATTAAATAGAACATTCAACCAGAATTCAGTCCCATCAGACTTGTTTTTCTTCTGTTATAATATTTCACACTTTCTGGTTTGATTCCTACCTTTCCTCGATTCTGGTTTATTGGAGGTTTTCTAACCCTAAGTCCCTTGGGTCCCTCGAAACCCCATCACCAGGACTTAACTTTTAGCATAAACTAAAATGTAAAACCTAACCAGATTTTCTAATAACTCTAGGACTTGCCTGATCTAACTTCTAACACAAAGAGGACAATAAAGACGTATTCTAATAACCCCACGATTCCACGAATTTGGACTAAATTCATCCTACTTGAGTAATCTCATATTCTTAGCTCCTACCCACATTCTAGGCCCATTAAAATGACCTACTGCAATAAAAACCCTTTGGACTAAAGGTTCAGCACATATGTAACCCAAAATCAAGGATTATTTCCACCATAATAACCCCATCTATGTGATTTGCCTGCATCACTTTCATTGGTTAGATCTCATTTTTAAGCATTGTTATGAATGGATGAGTTTACAACTTGACATTGTCGACATGGTCTGTCTGTAAAATCAATATGACCGTCGGGTTTGACTGGATGATTACCATCATCTACGTTGGATACACATGATGGTGTGCAAATCATGGGAATCAGTGTGCTCATAAGGTTCGCTAAATAAGAAAATATTGGGTACTGAAATCTAAATTTGTTATCTTCCCAACTGTGCAGCAATTATTTGTTGCAGTATCAAAATTCCACACCATATGACACCCATTTTTTGTTTTCATTCAAATATGTTCCCTTGCAATAAAACAAAAAGAAACAAAACTCCATGTTTGTTATAGTTGATGAGATTTAAAAAAAAAAAAAAAAAAAGGTTTACTTTGGCTTTGATCCTGAACCTCTGATTAACACATTATGATGGTTGCACCCAGTGTTGGTTAACATAGCTTTAATCCTTTATTCAAACTATTTGAGCTAAAAATGATTATTGTTCCTATACAGCTCAATGGTTAAGTTGCACTATTGCAACATGGTCATAGGTTCAGAACTTGGAAACAGCCTCTTTTGCGAAGCAGGGGGCAAGACTGCGTACATTTGCCCCTCCCAAAACCTGCAGTAGCGGGAGCCTCGTGCACTGGGTTGTTCTTTTGTTCCAATACAGTTCAAACTATCTATGTATGGGGTGTTAGGCATCAAAATTTGGATATTTATGGAAGAGTAATATTGATTATTTCCTTGACTTCCCACTCTTTCCAGCTATTAAGTTCTGATGGAACAAAAAATGACATTTTATTCTGCCTCCATACACTATAGGAGAGAAAATTGAGTATTTTTCTCTCTTTTTTGGGTAGAAAGTATTTTTCTTGTTCTTACAAAATAAAAAAGGGATCAATAGTTGAAATTAGTCATGACATATTCACTGGGATTATGACTACTAATCCTTTTTGTTGGATTTTGAACTATTTTGTCAGCTTATTTCTAGATGCGCAAGTTGGTTAGCATTGGCTATGACTGTTGCTCTGCAGAATGCTTACTTCCAAATCTTTGTTTCCCTCCACTTGATGCCTCTTTTGTGTCTAATTGGGTAATTGTGTGATGAAACAACAGATTATGTAACATGGACATCATCTCGCGTGTACAACAGGTCATTTGCTTTGCCTTTCATGACAGTCGGTTGCTCATGGAAACATGTCAAGAAGCAAAGAACCTCAGGAAGATTGTGACCCTTTTCTACTTGGATTGAGGGGGAGAAAAAGATCTTTTTGTTCATACATTGGTAGGTATAGTCTTTACATTGGTAAATGGAAGAAGGGAATGGTTGTTCTTTTTACATTGGATTATCAGGGATAGGGGGCCCATTTGTTCCTCTTTCCCTGATTGAGAGGGAGAAAGACTGAAATTTGTCATTGATTTCATTCTAAGAAATTGAAGAAAATATTCTGTAAGAAACTGTTGTCCCAAAGTTCATCACTTCCCCCCTACTCTCCCACCCCCCTTTTTTTCTCCCCCTGAAACAAAAAGAAAAAAGTTTTCTGCTGCCAGTTGCTGGTCTTTTACTATTTTGAAGGGGTGGTGGGGGTGGGGGTGGGGGTGGTGGTGGTGGTGTTAGGCTGTGACTAGAATTTTCCTTGAGGAAACAAGCACTAGTCGTTAAGAGTGGTGGAACCAGAACCGTGATCACCTCTTAAATAGCAGGGTCAAGGTTTTATTGAGTTTTCTTATGAACAAAAAGGTTGCCTTTCCACTTTTTCTAGTTTAGCAGTTGTAGCAGATTTCTCTAGCACAAATACCTACTACATGGCAGATTGGGTGGAGCTGAAATTTTTTAACAGTGGACCCCAAGGTCCCTGCTAATCAAGAAATGACATTTTTTTAAAGAGATGGATTACTAATACAAGAGAATATGCAAATACATGGGAGTTTGTACGATTGAATTCAAAATTTGACATGTGGCCAATCTAGACCACATATTCCCATTTCAATTTTACATGTGGCAAAACTTGGTCTGGTCCAGAGATACCTTCCAGACTTGCAGGTCTAGAAAATGATATGGGCTGGTTTGGGATTTCCGGTACTTCCCGAAATTATCCTGGTAACACTTTTGATTTGAAAGCCTTCCAGTTTAATTCAGCAATTTCCATTTTATTATTATTATTTTTTTTCTTGAATTTTAAAATCTATTTATATTTTCTGGTTTAGTCAAAGTAGTGGTCCATTTGGTTGAAACCGGTCTGACCTTTCCTGAACTGGAAGTGGGCAGTCTTTTGTTTCACCCCCAAACTTGATTTTTGAAAACCTTGCTTCCCCCACCTTGAGTGGTGCACACAGAAGTATAACATAATCAGATGATGTTTGAAGATGTGTACGCCTATGTACAGCTATTTCTATACTGGATTTTTGCATAAAAGGAGGAGTTTTTCTACATTGTGCACATGAGACAGATCTCAAGTTAGGTACTGTACATGATTGTATCTCTATAGAGGCATCCTTGATCATTGTTTCATTTTGTTTACTCCCCCGCCCGCCAGCCAGATTAGTATTGACCATCACAAGTATATTGCCAGTGCTGTTCAACCTGTCTGGATGGTATGGTTCTATCCTTCATTCTGTGCTGTTATCTATAGTATATGGCCAGTGGGGATATCTCACTTTTTTGTTCTTTTGGTAGAAGAGAAATTTATTGCAAATTCGGGCATGTGGAGCACGAGGCACCTCGATTACATAAATCCTAAAAGCCAAGAAGTGGAATTATGTTAAGCCGTCTTACATGCCAAAGATAGGGTATTCCAGGTTAGATAGTCGGTTACACTGTCAACTCCTCTAGAAACATGGGAGATGGAACATACGATAAAGTTAGGAACAAGCTACTAAATATCAAAAACAAAGTTAGAGCTGTAGTTAACCAGCGCCAGGTTGTCAGACTCCACCAAAATATGGGAGAAACCCCTTTCAGCTGTTGCATTTAAACATGTTCTTAGTACAACTACTTCGCCAACTAAGGTCTCAGGAACTGCAGCAGTTTCTGAGCATTTAAGAAGTGGGTTCCCATGATGATCCCTGGTGATGAAACCCAACAACCCCCCAACCCCCCCCCCCCGGTGCTTTCAATTGCCTATGAGGATGTTTAGACCTTCGGCCTGACCCTCGAGCATGCACATATGCACCTACACTTGCGCACCAAGTCAGAACCAAATCCTATGAGAATCATATAGGAAATCCATGAACGGGCAATAATAAATTTGAATTCATTAATGGGTTAAACTTCTTGTCATCAAAGTGATCTAAGTAGTTGTAATCTTCTTTTAATTGTTTTTCTTTTATTTTGAAAAGTTATTTAATGTCAGAGGTATAAAAGGTTTTTAGAAATGATAGATTTATCCCCGATGAAAAAAAAAAAAATTTTGTGTTATCCGCAAAAAAGTAAAGATTGTTCACCACATTGGGCACCCCTGTTTTGATAACCAGGCACCTACCACTCACACAAAAGGTACCATGAGCCCATGGTTCAAAAAGTTGAAACGGAATCAGCCAAGTCAAACCAGAATTGGGATAATCAGATTTCTGAACCCCTCTTTTGAATTCGTCTGGATCTTTATTTAAAATTTTTCTTTCTTTTAATCAATGAAATTAAATTATAATAATAGAACTTACCAAGATTTATAAAACTTCTGAATAAAAATATCCAAAAGAATCGCAAATATTTGGAATCTCTTATTCCCCTTATGGCTGGAGCTCTCTGGAACATCACTTTTTGTGCATAATTCCATGATATACAAATGGAGACATGGTTCCTAAAAAGCAATGTCATCCACATCAGTGGTAGGACTAATAAGAATACCAATAGAAGTATCAATAGGGTTGGAATTTTCACATTTTGCAAGGGGTGGGATGGTCAATTCGCCACCCCTGCTATTTCTGGACACAAGGGCACACTATCTTTCTTTCAGGTATTTTCCTTCATATTTCGCTCTCACCACCATATAGGGTCTAGGAAAGGTCATAATGTACATAGCCTTATCCCTACTTCGCAAAAAGACTATTTTCTACTCAAGCCCATGACCATTTGGTCAGAATGAAACAACCTTACCATTTCACCAAGGTCAACCCTCATGGGATTATAAATCAAACCAGATACTCTCCAAAGCGCCAATGCATCCAACATGCAAATACTGGAGAGGATCTGATTCCTCATTCCTTTAGGCTATGTTTGGTTACAAGAAATATTTAAGGGGAAGGGAAGTGAAATTTTCATACTTAAAAAAAAAACTTTAAAAATCATTACTCGATGTGGTCCCATATGATTATATAAACTACTATATTTTTTTAACTATATTTTATATGTAATTATGTCATTTTTATATTACATATTATAACAAAGAATTTTGAATAAAAAATAAAATAAAATTTAATAATCAAATAAAAAATAATTTTAAATTAAAAATATAATATAGAATAATAATTATAAATATTTATTTTTTAAATATAAAAATTTCACTTCCCCCGCTTTTAAGTCCCCTTCAACCAAATGGAGCCCTAGTGGGATTTTAGACCGGCCAAATCTAAATAATATGTACCACCATAGAATAAAATCTTATCCTTCATGTTTCCTTCAACTCTAAAATATTCGGTGCTCATAGGCCCCATTTGGTTTCATGTAAAAAGGTAGTAATAGAAAAAAGAAATCATGAAATATCAAATGCACTAAAAGTTTTAAAACTTAAAAAGGGGCCATAGGGAGAGCCAGACAACATCTTCATCAGTGAGATCATTGTGAATTCAATGATGAAATATGAAATACTGACGAGAGACTTCCTGATAAACCAAAAAATATTAGAAAAAGACTGTCATTCACTACCAATAGTAAGAAGCCTACAATAGGAACCCTTTTCAGAAAGCTTGCCTCGTTTCAAGAAATGGACGATCGCTCATGTCAACCTGAGATAAAATTGACTTTGAAGCAACTACTGTTATTGAGACCTGTTACTGGGATTTAGCTAAACCATGTTTGTTATATGATTTAAGAATTGATGATACTGGGATTTGAGTGCACAATCAAAACCACAGACAAAGCTCATCATGTGTAAGGTTCAGCATCCAAGAGTGCTGGCAAATGCTTCTGCGTACTTGTGCTTATGGCACGGGCGGCTGGGTCTCCAGCTGGTTTGATCAATGGGTTAGCTACAATCTCCTCATTCATTGAATCTGATGGGAGCCAAGTAGCCAACATCCCAGCAACTTGTCTTGGATTCTGACCTAGATTGTCAGGTTTTTCTGCAGCCACTCTTCACAAAGTCTGCAGAACATATATACATGAATGGAACTATGAATGCATATCATTGCTGCATGGAGTAGACCTATCAGATACACAAACTTATCTTCACTGGTTGACTGAATTCCTTTCTCAATGCCAACTGGAAAGGAAGTAGTGATCAATGACTAGCTTTAAAAAATTGAGAGAGAGCTGTAGCTGTTGAAATCAGAACTCTATTTCAGTTTGTGATAAGATAGAGTAGATTAAGCTAGATCTAATCATCTAAATAGAAACTTATAAAAAAATATTTTCTCATCCTTCTTCTTGCTACCAAATATAGATTCAGAATCATCAATAGCCTATTTCAGTCGAGAGAAAAATATAAGTGTGTGTGAGGTTCAATTAGAAACCAAAAGACCAGTTTTCGTGTGTGCCAAAGTGCCAATTTTGAAAATACCTAATCACATTCAGCTTATGCACAAGAAAATTGGCTAATGCTTCATCCAAGATACAAGGTCTACATGAGAGCATTGATCATTGCAGAAAGCAATTTATTCTGGCAAAAACTCATTCAACCAGCTTTGGCATAACAGCCCTCATAATCCAGCCACATGGCTAATGATGTGGCAAGTTTCAAGCATTCAAAAGTAGGCACCACCATGGATTCACCATGTTTCAAATTTTGTGTCCAACTCAACCATCTGGCCCACCTTACACTGGTCTTATCCTGTGTATTTTCCATCAGCCAATATTTTTTAAAATTATCTGACTTTTTGTCTATTTTTTACCCACTTCTACTCAGGGTTGGACTAGTCCAAACCTCAAGTTTGTTGCCAAATTGACAGCAAGTGGCTGATATGCATGGGTCATTTTGCAAAGCTCACACAACAAAATTCCTTGTCAGGAACCTCTATAGTTCAGAGTGAATTTCGGGCACAAATCATATGACAAGCAATCCTGGCAAGTGCAAGGCTGCTACAAGATACATTTTTGTATCACAACAACCAGAGAAGTGAATTTAAGTCTACAAATGATCATATCATTTATACTTATCACAACTACCAGAGAAGTGAATTTAAGTTTACAAATGATCAAGAGAGGTTCCAGCACAAGCCCAAATCTAGGTCTAATGGGCTATATGGGCCATAAGCTTAGCATTTAATGTTTTCTATTGTAATGGGCTTATTTTGAAAGTGCATATGACTTAACTAGTTATCTTCTAAAGTTGTAAAGTCTTGGGGATTTCAATAGATTAGTTTCATTGTTAGTTGTGAAGGATCTTGAAAACGTAAGGCTCATTTAATCTCTTGAAAGAGTCCCAATGAGTCTATAACTCTCCAAACCTCTCTATAAAAGGAGCTGGCAGGCTGTAAGCTAATGGAAGAACAGATTTTAAATGAAATCTCGACTTTGCCTACGTAACTGTGAGATACAGAGTTGCTTGGTGAGATTCCTTATTTTGGGCTTAGTGAGATTCTAACCAAGGCCTCGGTCATATCCCTCTTATCTTTTCCTTGTTCCTGTAATTTTTAGGGTTATTCACATATTTGTTCCGAAAGGTGTTTGGTAGCTGATCATAAGGAACAAACAGCGCATAAATCAGTGGCAGTTATATTTTTCTCACTTCCCCAAGTACTATCTAGTAAGGATTCTGATTCTGTTGCCAGGACCGAACCAGGATCACATCAGACAATTTATTAGTCACTTGGTACATCAGAGGTACCCGAGGGGCAAGGATAAGGAAGGTGAAGACAGTACTTAATCCAGGTCTTGGCCATGACAAGCCAAAGACCTTATCAGCCAAACTAGCAGGCACCTTCTATGGGCAAATCAACTGACAATCAAGACTAAATCAATAGGAATCCCTCATAAAATCACACAAATCAATACTTCTTTCTTTCTTCGTGATAGGTCTGGTTGGTAACATTTCTGTTAAAAAATGTACTTTTTAGTCTAGTCATAAGTACTTTTTAAAAAGTACTTTTGCAAGTTGATAAATTGTTTGGTTAAAAAAAAAACACAAAAAAAACTTCTTTCAAAGTGGAAGAGAGAAGAGTGGAGCACAGTGAGGAAGACCGAAGAAGAATTATGCTTGAATATAGAAAGGGGGATTTTGGAAGAGCTTTACGTTGTTTTCAGTAAAATTGGTGGGCCATTCTCCCTATAATCGGTCTTGCAGGTAACAAAGGAAAGTAAAGATGAAGAAGGGGGTTGCGGGGAGGGGTTGCATAGTGTCAGGGGTTGGGCAGGAAGAAGAAGAAGGGGATGTTGCACCAAATCCGATATCAAACTTAAAAACTGTTAGAAATTGAAACACCGAGGTACAGATCGACTGACATTTATCAAAATCAAAGGATAAACAAGGAAAGAGTGAAAAATTTAAAAACATGTAAAAGACAGGCATGAGAGGCTGAGATCACCTACCTGTGAATCTGCGATAAGATACGATAGAGAAAGAGGCTGAAAGCGAGCACTGCTCTGCACTTGAATCTCTCCCGCCATGACATCGACAGCCAGCTGGTTCATCTCAGAGGCAGAGTGGTCAGCCTCAATGGTGACCCTGCAGGGAAGGATATGAAATCAGGAACCAATATCTAAAGAAGCAGAAACGAAAAGGAAATAACCAAATCCGATACCTGAGACCACTTGCATAATACCATTGACACGAATAAAAAAACAGAGGCAGAGATGTACTGAGCGTTGTTCTGAGATTAGGTAGCAAGCAATATGAAAAGGGATTTGACCCGACCAGGGATGGAGGGTACAGGAGGGAGAGGGAAGCGAGACTGAGAGTGGCAGACTTGGGTTAGCTTGCAGCGGTGATGCACAGGGGGGGGATGGGTGCACCGACAATGCACGCAGGCAAGAGTGCACAGAGCGGTGAGGCAATGGGGAGGGGTGCAGTGGTGGGCAGGGTGGTAGGGAGACGAGTTAGATGGCGAAAGGGAGAGAAGAAATGAGAGAGTGTTGAATGTCAGGGCTCGGAGGCAAGCCCTCCCTTACTTTTTAATTTTAAAACTCATCAACATAAGTGCTTTTTCTACCTGGTTTGCTTAAAAAACAAAAAAAACAAAAAAACAAAACGGTGTTGCCAAACACATCTGTTTTTTTTTTTTTTTTTTTCCACCCAAAAAGAATAGAAAGAACAAACCAAATATTTCAAAAAAAAAAAGTCATCAAACAGACCCTAGGTGTGGAGCTTCTTTGCTTGTCTCCTGCCGCAAAGAAGCTCTGAAAAGACAAAGGTAGGCCACACAACTGAGCATGGAAAAACCTTGCAAGCAACAAACCCACAAGAATGCAACAACAATTTTAAAAACAAGGGGGGGGGGGGGGGAGGGCTCGTGATCTGTCTGAAGTTGCAAGCTTGCAACCTAGAACTCAGAAAGATAAGAAAAGCAGAGCTTATAAGAAACCTGAAAACTGAATAGACTCTATGCCTACACCAGAGAATAATACTTTCCTGTTGTGCAGATGTTGATTAATGCCCGCTATGTTCTGCAAATCTGAAAAGACAAAGGTAGAAAAGTAAGAGAGAGAAAGAGAAGACGAGAAGAAAAACCCACTTCAAGACACATGCAACCACAGAAAATTCTTATTTCTCCAGCACTCCACACAGCAAAAATCATTCCAAAAAATATGTTTTAAGAGTTCAACAGTGAGTCATTGAAATTGTTCTTTTAGGAGTTTCTATATTAGAATTTGGAAACGGGAGGGAAATGGAACCTTGAACATGAAATCTTCTTAGATATCAAAATCAGTAAGATTATCCTATCTAAAATGGTCAAATGGCTACTCTGTTAAGGTGTGGTTCTTACGTGGACCACTTATAAGGACAACATTATACCACAAACCAGCTGAATTTCAAGGTCATGTGCTGTCGAATATCTGCCTCTTCTGTTTAAGGGATACTGAGGCCGTTCCCCATATCCTTTAAAAGATTAACTCCCTCCGGAACTTTACCTTCATGTTTCTTTCAGTGACATCTGCTGTCATAGGGGCTGAATAGAAACACCATTACTTCTTCTTGTCTCTATGACAAGGACAAATTCTATCATTACCATTGGGCACCACATTGAAAAATTTGGGGCCTCTTAGCAGCACCGTTACCTCTATCGCTCCATGGGTTGTACTTCATATACCACCCTGTCTTGTAGTCTCTATTGATTAATGACGCATGTTCCCTTGATGTACATCATAAACAAAATTGGGTAAAATGTAAATGTGAAATTATAAAGATATCCAAAGACGAAGATAAAGCTTGAATTGATTTCAACCCAAACTTCAAATACTGATCAATGAAACAATAGCCTCTAAGTTGCATAATCAGAATCTTAGGGAAAATAGTGGGAAGACTAGGATTGTCTAATTACATGCACAATCGGATTTTATCAATCCAAGAAGTCAGATTAAGAGAGCCTAAACTGAAGAACTTAATGCCTCTTCCCCCCCCCCCCCCCCCCCCCCCCCCCCCCCCCACCCGTGTGTGTGTGTGTGTGTGTGTGTGTGTGTGTGTGTGTGAGAGAGAGAGAGAGAGAGAGAGAGAGAGAGAGAGAGAGAGAGAGAGCTTCATTTATAGTTTATAGCTTATAGTAGGAATTAGGTTTTCCTCAAAATTAGAATCATATAAAATCAAATAACTTGCTGTAATATATGCATATTCACAGTTTATGTGCATAGCCTTAAGCAGCTATTCAACCAAACAGCGCTAAGAAATCATAGATGCGGTGACACTAATAACTAATTGATTTTACTGATTAAAATGAGCTTTCATATGGAATAAGAATATATTAAGATTATGGTGGTAGTTCAGGATGCCTACAAGAGGCAATGCAAGCTTCTTTTTTTACTTATTAACTGAAAAAAGAAAAAGGAAAAATAAGATTTCAGTCTTTTCTTTAATGCTTTATATATTCGAGAACCTTGGCACTATCTAATTCGATCACTTCCCACAGAATCTGGTCTTATGATCAATATCCAATACATTAAGAAATCACTAACAGTGGACTTTCATTATCAGTGGCAAGTTTTGTGGAAATCTGCCATTTGGTTCTACCACTAAAAGGATCAAACTAGGCAGCTTCAGTATGCAAATCATGGGTCACCTTTTCAACTCTATAACAGAACACCCCTTCCATAAAGGGTGCTCCAAGCTTGGTTAATGGAATATGTAAGTCCTCCTGAATAATACACAAATCAAAATAAACAATTGTAAACTACATCCCACAATCACATATATACCAAATAATGGCTATAAAACACAAGCTTGTTGGTCTAAACCGAAAGATGAATGATTTGCCATGAAGTAGAAGAATAAAAAAAATCAGAAGTAGAACCACTCTTCTGAAAATAGGAAATGCCTATCGGACTGGATAGCTGAGCTACCAAAAGAATGGGATCACATGGAGAAAGGAAAAAGAATTAGTGTGCATGTTTTGTCTCTGTGGGTGTATTTCTATGAGAGTTAGAGAGACTAGACTAGACAGACAAAAGAGAGAGGTCACCATTCGGGTGGTCATTGCTTCCGTCACATTTGTTTTTGTCACCATTTCCCAGTTCCTTTGCTACTCTAGCTAATTCTAGATATGTCAGTGAGATAGTTAATGATACTGTTATTGAAATGGATCATTCTTCATTAGTCAAACTGATAAAGAAACAGACTACTGCCAGTAAATTTCTCGTTGTGCTATCTTGACTCTTTCTTCTTCTTCCTTCTAGTCTCCATGGCTATGTACTTGCATAAGAAAAAAGGAAATAACACACAGATTTGTTTCCATTGGATATTAGAACATGATATGTCAACCTGTAGATATTCCATGATCATAATTTGTTTGAATAAGGAAATTTTATATATTTCTTATTTTGTTCCCCTTTTACAACAACAACAACAACAACAAAAACTCAGCCTTGTCCACCTTAATAGGGTCAGCTACATGGATCTGTGCAAAAACAAAATAGGAGAAATGGAAGTAAAAGGAAAAGCACAGAACCAGCAAGTCAGGAAAATCAAATCTCAGCTAAATGGGGTCAGCTATTTTGTTCCCCTTTATGCATAGAAAAATAATGCAGTTATTGACTCTAGCATCTATATATATTTTGTTGGCCCCATTACCATTTTCTTTCTCTTGCTTAAATCAAATAAATGTTTTAATTCAACAAGGAAAATCATGACTTTAAACATCAATGCAAAACGAATCTATGGAAACCCTTCAATATCAACCCTGTTCTCACCTGTATCTTGAGGTCATGATGAAATCTTTCCAACAATCTACTACAGACATGAGGGGAAGAGAATGACAGAAAATAGAAATTGATCTAGAAGAGATGAGTTAGGAGTAGGCAACATGCCTTGTATTTCAACCGATTTCGTCTGAAGTTTTCTATCTTGGTATTCATAAAAAGAGGCAATCAATAAATAGCCCAAGACTACAACAGTTAAACTTTGATCCTTTCCTTTTAACAGAAAATGCTAATTGTCAATTCCGTTCTCATAGTTCAACAAGTTCATAATACAACAGAAACAAAAGCCCTTCTTGCTTGCACCCATACTGACAGACCATCCCCAACCAGAAAAGCAAAAAAAAAAAAAAGAAGGAACTGAACTGAATACAGTCTCTTTACAAGAAAACATCCATGGAAGAACAGAAAATCAACAAAAAAAAAAAAAAATTGGTGCTTTTGTTCTCATATTATTCCAAGAACGCCCAATTAATATACCTCCAAAAAAATTAAGATTAATAGGAGGAGAAAAAATTATATAAATTAAATACAATATTAATATTACTACCAGACCAAGTAATTGAATGCTATACAGAGCAGAGTAATAGCTTTGCATAGCTCAACAACAGCCGCACTCGATCGAATATCCCTAAGAATACCCGGTGGTGACGGGGGGCGAGCCGGAGGCGAATCCTGTGGAGCCAACGACACATACGGAGGCTCCGCTCCCAGATTCCCACTGGCAGATCTCGTGGGTTCGTTACCAAAAATCTCCTTGGGCAACAAAACCATGGAAACAGCAAAAATCGAAACAGGGTTCTGATCGAAAACCGTCTGCGTTATGGAGGCCTGAACAATCCCCGTATCGATCGCCACGGACCCATTAACCCTCGTAATATTCAGAGTAAATCGACCAGCCCCGATGTTCTCCGTCGCCAACGTGGGCTGCACAGGGTTCACTATAGATTCCAGTGAACCCAAAGGGTAGTAAGAATGCAAAACATGAAACCTCAAGATCACAGCCTTCTTGTCAGCAGGTAAAGACTGAAGCCTATCCATGATGGGTAGATCAGCGAAAGCCATATCTGTGGGGACGAAGATAGTAATTCCAGCTCCACCTTCGTCGTTCTCGAACTCCTTAGCGACCCCAGAAGCGGTGAGCATGGAAGCTGCGACATTGAAGTTATGGCCATTGATCAAGACCTCGGTGATGTTGAGACCCACCGGGGGTTGGTTCTCGGAAGCCATGAGATCGAAGCCGGGGGGGACAAGGAGAGAATTAACGGTAAAGATGGAGACATTGTAAGGAAGGGTTTTGACAAGAGAGAGAATGGTGATGGTGGTGGACGAATTGGTAGACCGAACCAGGACAGTAGAGCCAGAGGGGTTACGGGTGATGTTGACGGAGCCGAGGTCGGCGGTGGCACGGCCGGTAGCCTGAAAGAGGGTAGTGACGAGCTTGCCGTTGGGAGGAACGTTGAGCAGGTCGGGCCATGAGAGATACTGGAGTAGGACGTGGTAACGGAGGACGTCGGCGACAGTGTTAGTGGCAGAAGAGTGACGAACCAGATCGGAGGAGCTGAGGAAACGGTTAGGGACGGCGAGAAGAGTGAGGGAGGAGCGGAGGGAGAGATCTGAGGCAACGGAAGAGGTGGTGAGGAGGTTGTTGAAGAGGGAGAGATCGGGGAAGGGGGAGAGGAGGGCTGTGATGTTAAGGGCGGAGACGACGGGTGGGTGGGTGTGAAAGAAAACGAAGAAGAGAAGCAAATGGGAGAGGAGGAGAGGAGAGGAATGGGGAGGAGAGAGAATGGAGAATGTAGCCATTTTGAAATTTGGATGCTAAACTTCTCTTATCAGGAAGGAATGGAATGGTGTGACTTGTGAGTGAGAGGGTATCACTGAGAGAAGTGTGTGAGACTGTGAGCTGTGAAGAGAGAGAGAGCTGTGAAGAGGAGAGAGAAAGAGAGAAGGGGCCGACGAGTGGGTGGTGAGGAGTGAGGGCTGACTGACTGAGGAGACGGTGCCGTCAAAAGTGATGCCTGTCTCTCACTCATCTTGTTCAAAAGATTCCCTTCTACTCCTTTTTTTCTCATTGATTTCCCGTTATCTAAGTGGGGAAATCTAATGGCCCTCGTCACTCACCATTCACCCCTCACCACACTTCTGCGTTTGAGAAACAAAAAAAAAAAAAAAAAAAAAAAATACACTGTTGTACTTTTTTTTTTTTAGTTAAAAATTTTTGTTTGCACTTAATATGTCTCGTTTAAAAGAATATTTTTTAAATTCAAAATTTCTCTTAAAAATTATAATTTTTTTTTTTTATTTTCTAAAAAATTTTCTCATCAAACACATAAGAAAATATGAAAAAATAATAAGACAAAAAATGAATGATTACATAATGATATCTTATGTGTTTATTGTTCCCTTAAAATTCAAATTTTTTTTGAAATTTTTTTATTTTATTTTCTTCTCCTGATAACTAAACATGCATACTCTTTTTATTTTTCCACTATTTTTTCTCTTTTCTTTTATCTTCTTGTCTTTTCTTTTATAAATTCTTTTTCCTTTTTTTTTTTCTTCTCTTGACTACCAAACATAGCTGTGACACTTAAAAGATTTGTTAGAAGTAGAATTACACATGGAAAGAGGAGGTATTTCTTTTGGGATGTTTGTTATATCGTAACAGTATCATATCGTATCGTATTATATCATACAATACGATGTATTGAATCGGATATAGAAAAAAAAAGTGGCTCTTTTTTTAAATTATGTCTATTAATATCGGCTCAGTACAACCCAATTCTAGCTAATCCATATCAGAATCGTATAAATATTGATCAAGATAGGAACATTGATACTGATTTTAGTCAATTTATTAGGTCAGTCGAAACTTGATCGATAAGGTATTCAATCTACAAGTTTACACATTAATACATGGAACAAAGTTTTTAGTTCCAAAGCGACCTTGGTCCACAGACATAAATGATGCACAATGACCATTGTGCCCCTCCTAGGGTGCAACCCTTGTGTCTATGATACAGAGGCTTCTACCATACAAAAAACTTTTGCCCATTAAATATTAAACATTAAACAAAATTTCGGTTCTATTAATTCAATGGTACCTTAAAAGTGAAATTTTTATTTCCTAATTTCCCTCAGTTTTATGCGTGTATTTTTTTTGTGTAAGAATTGTGAGTGTAAATTGAAACCTGACAATCATTGAACGTTTCCCTCATATGAATTTATGAGTGTAAATAGAAACCTTGCAATCATTGAATACATAACTTTTGCGTTAGGGAGTCAATACATATGTTCTGAATGATTAGATTATCTTTTTCTATCATGTCTCATGTAGGATCAAACTTTCAATATTTTAGCATTTGCGTGTCGTGTCCATTTTTATTAGTTCACACACAGTCGAGTCAAATGGATATCCATCACATTTTATAGTGAACCATATATTGTAAGCCATTCCTCCCACTAGCTGTGTCCATTACTCATCTTATATCTTAATATTATCTTGTTGGTATCAACAAGAATTTGCCACTATTACATCCACTCTTTTAATAATCATAGAAAGATCGTTGGAATTGGGCTTGTTGTTTTGGATTATGAGTCTTGTTTCAAGATGGTTGTTGCTTTGCTTATCCCATGGTCGCCTCCAGATATTGCTAAAGGTGTTGCATTGTACTCTCTTGTTTGATGGATCGTGGATAACTGTATATTCTACTTGATTTACTTTTCTGATTACATGCAGGTGGTCAATGTTATCAATGGCAATTCAAATTCGGCCTCCCTTGAACTCTATTCTATTGCTCGAGATATCTTTTTATTAGCTACTCACTTTTCGAGGTTTATTCTTGCTACTAGGGTATGTGTTTTTCCCGTGTCTGCCCCTTAGAATAGTGCTCGTGGTTGGCTGTACCTTTTTTCCTTTTGTGCTTCTTAAATTTTCTTTGTACTCAATAATAACAATAATAATAATAATAATAACAATAACAATAACAATAATAATAATAATAACAATAACAATAACAATAACAATAATAATAATAATAATAACAGTAATAATAATAATAATAATAATAATAATAATAATAACAATAACAATAACAATAACAATAACAATAACAATAACAATAATAATAATAATAATAATAATAATAATAATAATAACAATAATAATAATAATAACAATAACAATAACAATAACAATAATAATAATAATAATAATAATAATAATAATAATAATAATAATAATAATAATAATAACAATAACAATAACAATAACAATAATAATAATAATAATAATAACAATAACAATAACAATAACAATAACAATAACAATAACAATAACAATAACAATAACAATAACAATAACAATAATAATAATAATAATAATATTAAGAATAATAATAATAATAATAATAATAATAATAATAATAATAATAATAGTAACAATAACAATAACAATAACAATAACAATAACAATAACAATAACAATAAGAATAATAATAATAATAGTAGTAGTAGTAGTAGACCTAAGAAATTTCTGCCAATAAGAATTATCATTTCACACTAGCTTTAAAATTGAGGATGTTCCCTTCAATTACTATACATATGTACTTCTCATGTGTCATTTCATATACCACATATTGCATGAATCATACATCACATGTAAAACATTCATCATTTCATTATGAGCATCATCATCTCATGAACCCATATCAGCCTATGCATCTCCTTATTATCTAATTTGATCACACAAATTAAAAATAATATAATTATTATAACAATAGTTATGAGATATTGTATAAATGGTGAGGGATAGGTATGTCACTAGTTTTTCTGGAGCAAGCAGTTCAACCAATGGGGAAGGGGTTGGGATGAAGGGACATGAGGGTCATTTTTAAAGAATAGGGAAAGAGAGAGGTTGGGCACCTGCCCAGCCTTTTCCCTTATATAAAGTTGGAATGACATTTGTTTGACACATTATCACTTTGAAATTAAAGATGGGTGGTGATGAGGGCATTTCTCCCTATCCACGGCGCGGTCAAGGAGCGAACTAACGAATGCTACACTGCTATCCCATCCCTCCATCTGCCAGAGCTATCACCTTGGCATCTCATCTGGCCGTGCTGCCGCCCTGACCCTCCATTAGCCTGAACTACCACTTCGGCTTGATGTCAAGAAGAAGGTTCCTTGAAACGTGCTTTCATCCACTCCTATATTGAAGGAACGTAATCCTTGATCACAAAGACATGATTCTATCCACTACACGTCACCAGAGGCATCCACTTCCCCCACGTTGGTACTTTCGAGATAAGAGGGGAATATTCCCTTGGTATACCCTAGGATCTGGAATATTTTCAGCATCAGAGAGTTGCCCCTCTCTAGGACTCCACACCCAATAGGACTCTCCAAGGGCTTCCCCCTTTCTCCATTCCATCAGTGGCCTATAAATACCAAGGTAAGCCTCCACTAAAGGGGATCAATCATTTATTTTATTGAAAGCTCTCTTGAGCATTTGCGGTGGAAAGATCTGACTTAGGCGGCATCGGAGAGTCCCCCGTTGGGTCAGGCCGGCTCTCCCTTGTCTTCTCTTCTGTGCAGGTCAGCTGGAGCATCAGGAACAACAGGGAAGATCACCCGATCAATTTTTGCCACAACAGGTGGTAATAATCGAAGTCTCAAATGAGTGCTCCCACTCAATTGATTAAATTAGTTACAACATGTAAACTTATAATCCCCTAAAGAAAAGGTACAAAATGTAAATAATACATCAAATGGTTCGTCTCATATCCTTTATTTTTACGTTCAATATAAATCCCTAATTCTAAATAGAGCACATCTCGATAAAGAAATCATGAAAAATCAACCCACCAATCAATTGCTCAAGAGAAATACACTATTTTCCAAGAGAGAGAGGGAAATGTATGAAATAACTCATATCACATCCACATTACGCATCTCATGCAAACCATAATGAACATTTTTTTTTTTAATATAAAGTTATCTCCTTCAACCATTGACCACATATATGCAAAAATAAAATTAAATCCTCGTGAATCATCAATATGGTAATTAACATTTAATTTTATATATTCATACATAGGGATACCAAAGAAAGAAATAATACTTAAACCTCCAAGTAAATAGTTTTCCTAAAATTAAGTTCCTCTAATTTACAATATTGCATAATGGACCATCGAGCATAGAATTTATTAGTATTGTCACTATCACCACTCTGCTCCATTGGAGCTTCTTAATTCAAATTTAAACCATTGATAATATAAAATATATTCTATAACCTTTAAATATTAATTATCAGTACATAATAATTGAAAATCTTTTATAAACAATTTACAAAGCATGCCATCAATACTAGAATTTGGTTCAATCATGGACAAACACTCTTTTTACTGATATAAGGAAATGGATTCCTTATTAGACATATTTTCTGTTCACAAGTAAATATTATAAATCTAGTGCGCTGATATATAGTATGTTAATATCAACCGTCAATACACGAAAAAATTATAATGCATAACTCTAACTATAAACATTTATCATTCTGTCATCCTGATAGCGGGCTAGGTGATGATGAGTAAGATGTTCCGAGATGTTACAAGATCCTTTATTTATGGCTCTAGAGGTTCCCCATGACCTCAATGATGTTCTAAATCCTTAAAATGAACTTAGAAGAACATATATGGTCAGAAATGAGGTTTTAAACCAATAATGGAAAGTGAGACTTGGACTTTTCATGCATAGATAAGGCCTGACCCAAAAGCAGAACCAGGCTTAGCCTTGCCCTAGGAGAAGGGAATCTTTCAAACAAAATGAGTAAGAGACAGGCATCCCTTTTGACGGCACCGTCTCCTCAGTCAGTCGGTCCTCACTCCTCAGCACCCACTCGTCGTCCCCTTCTCTCTTTCTCTCTCCTCTTCACAGTTCACTCTTTCTCACAGCTCCCCCTAGAGCCATAAATAAAGGATTAATGACACTGTGCCTTCTAGAGGAAAGGTCTAGGTGCCCAGCTTAGACCAGCCTCAGATTTTCACTTCCCTACCCAAGCCCAATCCAACAGATTAATTTAAAGCCCATAGGCTTGGATTTTTAAAGTTTGTGACTTTATGGCAACCTAAATGCTTTGCAAAAAGAGTCCTCAAGCTACGTTCAACCTGAAGGACCTCAGGTTTGGATACCTTCCAAGCCCAATCCAGCATTTTGCAATATGAAATAAAAGTATATGATTTAAGCTAGAAAGCTATTAGGGTTTCACCTAAAAGATGGTAATTCCAGACCAAACCTATCAGTAAATTTTCAGGTTCATTAATCCTAATCAGTTTATACCACTTGGAAGTGTTCACTATTTAGCTAGGGCTTCTTTTGGTTGCTTAAATCCCAGACGAGGGGTTGGTCCGGTGGAGACTGCTTTCTGTTCTAGCTTTCTGATTGGCTTGTTGTCCATCCAGCTTATACTGAGGAGCTTTAATGGAGAACAGTGAAACATAAAGACTACTTTATGATTAGGTTTAAAGACTTGCAGTGCTTTATAGACCTGAATGATAAGAAATAAACAGAACAAACTAATGGGACAAAAAACATTAAACCTTGGAACCAATTGATAAGGACAGAAAATTGTAATCTGAGATTCCATTATTGTGTACAATTGAAGAGACCAATGATGATACCACTTAGAGAATGAATTTAAGAACTTGAAAGGAGAATGGAAAGCCATTACTTTCTATGTGCAAGACAAGTACCTGGTCTGATTTGGATCCATAACCCAAGATCCAAGATGGGAAACTGCCACAAATTCAAATGGGTTTGACCCATTAACCCTAGTGCTGGTCAGATACACTGTTAGTTAACGCGTTTAAAACATGTTTGCGTTTTTTTGCCGTTTAAAACGCCTTTTCCCGTATGCTATTATACAATACGGAAAAAAATGGAAACGGCAAAAGAATCCGTTTTAAACGGCAGTTTTAAATGCGTATCCATTTTTTAAGGGTAAAATAGGAATTTTATTAAAAAAATTAATTAATTAAAAAAAAAAAAAAAAACCTATTATTAAAGTTGAAGAGTGAAGACAATATGATACTTGGTTTTTTGTTTTTAACTTCCATACTATCTATAGGAAAAAAAATCTCATTTTCTTATAGCCCATTGAGTAAGGAGAAGCTAAAGCTAACAACATCTCATTTTCTTGTAGCCCATTGGGCTATTTTATCTTGGGACTCCTAGAGCTTTTGGAATATTAGATGCATGTATATAGGTAATCTCTCAAATTGCATGAGTATACTATCGTTTTTTTGGTTTCTTTTTTTGAAAACTACACGTTTAATACTCATACCGTTCGTTTTTGTCCATTTGCCGTTCCCTGTTTTTTTGACCCTTTTTTTGACCTACCGTTCATCGTTTTTATCTGTTTAAAACCCGTACCGTACGTTTCTATTTTTTTCCCGTTCCCGTTTTAACCAACAATGGTCAGATATAGTACTTACTGTATTGTCTGCTAATATGATGCAACAGAGCTAGGATCACTGGCTCATATCATTGAATTCGACGATTTACAAGACCCGTATCCAGTTTGTTACCAAATGGGCATTTCTACTAAAAACGCGAACCCGCAAAAATTGATGTTGAACTGCCCAGGTTGCATAATCAACTAGCAGCATTTATCATTTTATGCCATTGATGCGAGTGTAAAAACACAGTTGTTTTTAGCATCTCAGAATGCATTATCGACCTAGAATGCATACCAAACGTAGCCTTAATATACATTTTCCAATAAAATGGAAAACAAAAAACCAGGAATTAACCTGTGGGCAGAAAGCTTCCACATAAACTGCCATGAGAGGTAAGTTTTCTTTTGAGCTGAATGGTCCCAATTAGGAGAAAATGAACAGTGCACCAACCAATTCATTCTGTCAAAAGACATCCACACAAAAAGATAATATATCTTCATCCGACAGACATCAACTTTTGAAATTTAAAAATGCATAAAAGTATCTCACTTGCACCTGACAGAACTGGTAAAAATTCTTCTTTGTTGGCAAAACTGTATACATAAGTGCAAAGATGCTTCATTGAGACTATTTTTAAGCTTTTCCCTTAGCTTTTCTTATAGGGCTTGTCTGGCTTCTCACATTTCTAAAAATGATCCTTAAAGCCTCTCCTCATGTTTTCATGATTGATACTTGGGAATAAAGGACCCTGAGTTTGAATGAGTTTATTCCACCATGGACAGAAAGGAGACTTTAATAGGGAGAAGGCTTTAGTTAAAGTCACATTAGGTTTAGGAAATGTATCAGATGATTAGGGGTTATTGTGTTATGAATGCATCGCGCGAAAGCTAGGCCTAAACCTTTTACATGAATTGAACTGCTTAATTAAATGAATCTTCAAGTAATTATATCATTAGTGGCATCACTGATTAGAGTTTCATGATCATTTTAGCAAGTTTCTGAAAACCAACCTTTGGGCATCCAGTATCTGTAAAAGAAAAATGGTTTTCTTAACTGAGTCCCAAGACTAAACCAACTTTTAGGGGGTGGACCAGTGTAATAAGAAAACCTCTTAATAATGCACATGGACTCCTACTCCAAATAGAATAACAGATGATGAAGTGCAACAGCATGAGTGAGAATCAATAAACTATATTTATCAAATAGTCTGTGTCTGCCATTGAGAAATCTTTCCTTAGCAGACTAGTTGGCACCTTTCATAGACTAATCAACATGTCTGTTTGCCTCAAACTCTCTAAAGCTATCTTTGAAAGTTGAAGTAGGGCTGTGGGTAGTAGTCTTTGAGTGTACAGAGAGATGTCAGGGTTGTGGCACAAGGGTTTGCTGTTGAGTCTTCTCACCTTCATTGTTCTCTCAGAAGCATCAAGGTTGCCTAAGGTTTATTGGGAACAGATGTTGCCTAAGCATGTTCCTTCTCCTCCTTCATCTCCTTCTAGAGGCATTAATTCTGTTTCTGCATCATCTTCAACAACCATGAAAGATGAACAGCACCTTCACCTCCCTTTAAAGGATGGAAAGGTTTAGTGGGCTTCGACGAATACCATCTTTGCGTGCTTCACTAGCTAACATCATCTTCAACAAAGGGTCAGATGAGCAAATTTTGAAGATACAATCTGTAGAGTAATTATAAAGATTCAGAGCTTCAAATGCAGAACTGGTTGGGATAGAGTTTAAATGAAGCTCAGAGATGCTTACAAGTGCCAGTTAAGATACCTGAGGAAGAAGAGAGGCTTCATGACTTGGCCTGTGGAAACCACCATTTCTTATGATGGAGTTGCCATGCCAACTGTAATTCTGAAAAATTTATCAATACTAATCCATCAATAAAGGATCATAACTGTTCATCTTTTTTGAAGCATCAAAAGTTTCTGAAATGCAACAAAGCCTCCTTGTGTGTAACATATTTGTAACTATTCCAATCCTGGAGTTCAATGGATGATTAACTGTTCCTCACCATTCTGTTGGATTAGTAGGTAGAAACCAAATGATCTTTTTCCCCTTTTTTCTGGTAAGTTTATTGATGTAAATAGGAAAATAGGGGCATTTGTGTGAAAGAGTTTATAAGTATCTCAAAATAACTTGAAGGGGGGTTGGTCCATTGATGATTTGTAGTGGGTCAAGGGCCTCAAGAACCGTCTTACTTGGTTTGAATCCCCTTGAAACCACCCATATTTCTTCTTGGGGTTTCCACCCGCTTCAGAGTGGAAACAGCTTATAGGGCCTGTAGTGACTATTCCCACTCCAAGGATATGGGGATACCCTTCGTTATTTAAAAAAAATCCTAATTAAACTATTAAATGTTTAATTATTGGCAACTAGTTAGTGATCAGTTCAACTGTGGATCTATGCGTCTTTACCCCTTATCAGTCAGACCCATCTAAGACACAACTCTTTCTCTTAACTTAGTACTGTTTTATACAACATTTGGTTCTTGAATTTCACATAATATCTAAAATACAAACAATATGTAAAAACCATTTATTCCCTCAAGTACAGTTCCTCTTGCGTTTTTAGTTTTTATTCTGTTTTTTTGAAAAATAATGAGTTTTCAAAGCTATATATTAACACATAGTCTATTGCAATTGAGTTCAAATTTAATAGGAAATTAGGAGTACCATGGAATATACTTGTGCAGAGTTTATGTTCCAATTGACCTACCATGTGGCAAAAGTTAGGTTCAATTACTTGAAGTATTGACTAACCTGAAAACGGTTGCTTATGAGCTTTGATTCTGTCATATGGTAGTTTGGACAGGCTATGACTTTACGGACAAGTGGAGTTGGCCTAGTGGCAAAATCAAAGAGAATGCACACCAAATAGTAGACAACAGAAAGATGTAAAAATGCATAGACATATGTGGTGGTATTTAACTGAATTTAAGTATGCTAATTGATATATGATCAATCTAGATCATTTGTCTTGGTAGTTGGTATCCACTGGTCAAAATTGTAAGAACAACTTATTTCACATGTTGAAATAGATTGCTTGCTTAGAAAAACTCTGAGTCAGTCTACAATTACTTTTGCTTTCTTGTTCTGATGAATAATTTAGAGAGAGAGAGAGAGAGAGAGAGAGGATTCTTCGGTCCATCACTTGGTAGCATTATTCTAAGTATCATTATATCGACTGCATTGGCCGATACAATCACTGAAACCGACATTGGTACAGAACCGATACAGATCAAGAGATACGGGAGAAATGAATTTTTTTCCTCTTTCTCTAAGAAAATCTTGAATAAAAAAAGATCGATCGATATGACCAAAAAATGATTTTTATTAACGAAAAGTGACTTTTTAATCTTGAATCGGATCGAGACGTATCAGTATCGATGTTGGCCGACACAGATAATTAAAACATTGTCTACGATTCATCAAACTCGACTCTGGAGATGGATGGCTTGCTTGGGCTATCAATCCTCAGGCGCCATCGATGCTTGGTGCTCAGGCTTTGACCACTTACAAGTTGGATGGGAAGATGATTATGAAGACCTTCAATTAAGACCTCAAAGATTGCTGTGTCGAGTTGGGTTCCGGCTATTCATGCGTTCCAGACCGGAATTTGAACTCTAAGGGGACCCTTGATTTGTTGAGGACTTGAGGGACTTTAATTTTATTCGTGTTTTGCTTAATTCTAGCTTTATGAGATACATTTTTGGAAGTTAAATCTGGTATGTGTTTGGAATTTATATGGGTTTGCTTAATTTTACTCTTTTTTTGGGGTGGCGTGGGGTGTTCATGGACTACTAAATTTCTCTATGTGTAGTTGAAGATTGTAGAAGCATAACCTTATAAGCGATGCTGAAGATAATGGAAAAATAAGAACAAAAAAATCCACATAGAGGTTCGACAAGATTGCCTATGTCCTCAGTGAGATGAGATTTTACTTCACTAGCAATGGAGAATAGGGCTACAGTGTTCGTCCTCACACCTCTCAAAATTACTTACGGAGAAAGTAAATCTCACTACAAATATATAGCGAAAACTCTAATACCGAAAAGTATAAAATTGCCCTCAAATAAAAATTTCATGCGGGAGCAAAGCCCCTAACACCCTGCTAATCATTGTGTAATTATGATTTCTGTCTTATTATCCTTAGGAATTTGTTGGTGATCCTAGGAGAGAGACTCGATTCAGGTTTGGGCCCATTGTTGGGCTGGGTTGTGAGATAATAAAATTCTCCCAAATTAGCCCTAAATCTGCTCTAATTCTGGTTGCCTTTGTAATTCTTCAACCTGAGATCTACTTCAGTCACTGTTTGGAGGCTCCAGCATAATAAGACCACCACTTAACCTGGACCTTGGGCTCAACTGAGCCTTGCTTTATGAGTTGATAATAGAAGCTGATTTGCCCTAATTCTGAGTATGTTTATAGATCTTCCCTAACTGTTGAAACTGAGTCTATACTGATTTGTTGGAGCTTGAGATTGATTTTGTTGTTACTAATTACTTCTGTAGTTAAGTCTTACATGAATTTTACCTCCAACAGAATCTTTCCATAGCAACCAAGTAGTTTCCAGCAGTATCCAATCTTCTAAATAGACCACACGCAAGATCTGATCTCCCAGTCAGGCCCACACATGTTGAGAAGCAAGGCTGGTCGATACCCAGCCCAGTTGTGAAGCCCTAAACAGAATCGTGGGCTGATTGGGCTGTGCCAATTTGGCTGGTTTGCTGCTGGTTCGATGGCTGGATGGGCTGGCCTTTCCTTCCTTTGATCTCCTCCTTTGATCTACATCAGATATTTATAGAAGAAAGGAAGAAGATGAGTTGGGCTACAGGTTTTGGAGGTGCACAATATTTGCCCAATAGTCATGTTACAAAGTGGGAGTTATTTGGTTTACTTCTGAATATTTGTTTTCTGCTGAACTCTTCTGAATCTTTAGATCTCAAGTATGCATTAAAACGAGCAGACCACTGAGGCTGACTCAATAGCAAAACATTTTTGACAAAAATATTGCAGGGGATTAGGAGTTGTGTCTTGTTTTCTAGTAGTCCTTTGGATTTGAGTATTTGTCCTTCCAGATTATGCTGTCAGATTATTATTAACGAACTGGTTAGGAAAGATACGCAAATGGTAGGGTTGGATTCTAGTATGTCCGTAGATAGACCGTTGTGGAGGACAAAGACCCCCATAGCTGACTCCTTGTAGGGGATGTTCCTGGGATACTGTTCTATTTTACTGCTAAGACTTATTTCTTTTATTGCCTTTTAGTTCCGTGTGCACTTTTTCTATTATGTTTTTCTTATACTTTGATACGTATTGGACCCATGTAGCCGACCCTATTAAGTTAGGAAAAGGCTATTATTAGTGTTGTACTATGCTGTCAAAGTCCATCGAATGAGGATTATGCTTATGTAATTCTAACTTCCTATCTACTAAAATATTTTGCATTTAAAAAAAAAAAAGAGGAAGCTCAAGGGTAGATATTGAATCTTCTAATAGTTCAAAATGAATGGATGCAGCTGCTACTAAATCAATCAACAATAGCTAAGTTTTCACCATCTTAAGTCATGGATCAACAACTTCTCTAACATAGTGTTCACCTATTATTACATGCAAGTGAGCCACCTTTAAATGTTGAATCTCTGTTAATAAATCTTAGAGTAGTACAAAGGGAATATGTAGCATAGAAGGATTGAGATTTCCATGCCTAATAATGTTGAGGTTGCAAGCAAGCAATTCCAGTCAAGCATGTGTCATTTCAAATCCAGCATCAATGTCTTCTCCAATCTCTCAGTAATTTTTAACAAGCAATCACCATTAGTCAAGCATGTATAATTTCAAAAAAAGCATAGACAGCTTCTCCTACATAATGGTTGCAGATGAAAGCAGACCATCTACAGTTTCAAACCTTTATAATCTTTACAAGATCCTTGATCAGTTTGAGGGGAAGTAAGAAGGAAATAAATTAGATAACTCTTCCAAAAAGAAATCAGTTACATAAAATGGAATCAATCTTTCAAATAAGACATTGGAATCAAACCCAGCATGATTTGGCCAAAATCCTCAGTTGCAGGGGAAACTAGGGAAGTAACCAAGAAACAAATAAGAGAGAGAGAGAGAGAGAGAGAGAGAGAGAGAGAGAGAGAGAGAGAGAGAGAGAGAGAGAGAGAGATTAACAACTTTTCCAAGATACAATCACAAGCCATCAAAACTAGTCAAATTCATCCTTCCAAATCAGCATTGACAACTCCAATATAGCAATCAAAGTGTGTCAAGCATGTACCTATCAGCAGCATATGTGAGCATACCACTTTCTTCTATCAAATAATGTAGATATTTCATCTATCAGTATCAAGTGTGGAAGTGTTTAAATGGCAGTTGTTGGGAGATAAACAGGACTAAATGGATTTTTGTGTAAAAATTCCTTATCGAAATAAGAAATATTAAATATCAATGGATCTTATGTTGCAAGAGGTTGCTTATTTCACAGACAAGATTGATTGATCAAGGTTAGTATCAGATTCACAATGAGCAATAACTAGTAAGTTATCACCTTTCTATTTTCTGTTTCTTAATATGTATATCTAAATTCCATTTAATAGTCATCATCTTAAAATACCCTGAAATTCTATCAAAGCTTTCTCTCATCAAATATTATGAATAGCCACAGGGTATGCTGCATCTCTTGAGGACAACCTTTGTGGATATAGACCCCAGAACCCATTACATCTGTTTCTTCTGATTCTTGTGTCTTCTCTATCAATTCCATGCAAATGTGGTTGCCCATCCCAAATTTTTGCTCCCTACCCCACCTTTGAAACACATGAAATTGGATGTCACTAGATTTGGCCACCTTTGAGATCTGTCTTATCCATCTGTAGGTGAATTGTGAAGAACAGGACAAGAATTGTGAAGAACAGGACAACTATCTCTCATGACAGAGCTTTCCTTTTCCAGAATTTAATGTTTCAATTATACGTTAGTTGAGGAAGTCACAATTGAAAACACCCACATCACATATGAAACCTGTTTTCCCATCCTTCTTTTATCTTTACATGTCATTTCTAGCTAGAATTGAGCTATTGCTTCCTAAACTTTTTATAGTTGGATGTCTCATATAGAGAACAAAATGCCATTAAAGCTTCTTAGATATTATTATCATATAAGCAAAGACACCCCTTAAATGATTGTTGGTTTGGAGTTTTGGAAAAGGAGGCATCTCAGCCAAAGTTCTTGTGGAAGTGAATGGGTTTGTCCCCTAGTTTTGATCATGTTTAAATAGGCAGTGAGCTTTGTTCCCTAAGTGTGGAAAGATGAAAAGAACAAGAGGACATCAACCCTCATGACAGGTTCTCATTTGGGGCTTTCATGGTTCAATTATATTAGTCAAGCTTTCCTCTATCCTTACTAGGTTTGTCTGTTAAGGTGTTGTGACCAAACCTCATTAAAGAGATGTCCCATTTAGAAAACAGATTACCATTAAAGCTTCTTGTTTTTTTCTCTCCACTAGCTAGGGATACTTGAATAAGAATAGGCATCTGAGTCATATGTCATGTGGAAGTGAATGAAAATGTCTCCAACTGAGATCTTCTCAATGGAAAAATCTGAGTCTATTGTTTTTATTTATGCCTAGTGACATGCTTGTGTGGTCTTTTTGGGTGACTTGCATTACAGAAAAAGGCACAAAATCAAATGGGTCAGTCATGAACCCTATGAAGACAGAGACATAACCTTCTTTCTCTTAACTGTCAAGCATCAATTAGAGTATCTTAATCACAAACTCTAGCTGGCTTGTCAATCTTGGTTTTGGGTTTCATTTGTGTTATCTACAAAATTGAGTCTACAGAACCCCTAATTAAGTGCCCTAACTAGGAGATCAATCCTTTTCCCCCACTTTTTTGGTTCAAACGAGGTCATTTCTTAGATCACATTATTTTACACCTACACCTGGAACTATTGCTCTTTTCAAGAATTGAAAAAAAAAAAAAAAAAAAAAAAAAAAGGTAACAGCATAAATTTCTTGCTTAGTTGTGTACCCAAATAATTTTTTTTTTCTTGCCATGCTCTCATGACTGTGACAATTCAAATTATTTCAATAAAAAATAATAACTGTCACAATCCTGATACATTATAAATGAACAAGAAAAAGAGGTAAAAAGGAGTTTAGGCCCTAAAGGGAAATTAAAATAAGTGTAAGGGATCAGAAAGGCTACTCTCTCTCTCTCTCACTCTCTCTCACAACCCCAGGGGTCCAAGCCTCCCCCAGAAATTTTATTAATATTTATAATAAAGGAAAGAAATCATGCATCAAGCACTGTTATTAACTTCATTTATTTTGATTAGGTCAGCACTGAAAATGACAATTATTTGTTCCGGCCATACGTCATATAAAAATGAAAAAATGAGAAAATTTTACTTCACCTGCGGTAGAAGGGTTAACCCACAAGTCTACCATCATGATTACCTCTCCTTCCTATTTATTGGAATTGGGAAATACCTTTCACTGTTCCTTAGACATTCATCCGAGTACAATGATGGCCATTGATGAAGGAATTCCTTCTTCACCATGGTTTGAGGAAATTTATAAATTCTATTCATTTCTTACCTTTTTCTACATGCATAGAAATGATACATGGTCTGGGCTTGTAAAATGGGCCATCTTGGGCCGGGTTAGAATGATAGGGTAATATATTCGCTTGGGTTTAAAATTGTTTTCATACCAAGTACCTTTCTCATCTCTACCATTTGGATAAAAAGTGGAACATCTCTCTCTCCCTCTCTCCCTCTCTCCCTCTATGTTTACTACTTCCTTTAAAATTTTCTTTTTGTTCAACTCTATCATGCTTTCTATTTTTGTTTGAAATGTATGTTCGGGTTGTGTTTTGAATGCTATTTTTGGGATTAAACTTCTTGTGGCTCTTATACATGATAGTTAAGTCGTGAGTAGAGTAAGGAGCCCATCATCGACTAAGACCCAATGTACCTGCTCTGATACCATGTTAAAACTTCCATCTTAAAACCAATTGGCTTATTGTGGCTCTTATACATGATAGTTGAGTCATCTACAGTATGTGGGACAATCTCAATAATTCTATTAAAGTATTTTTAAAATGTTTTTATTTTTATTTTTTTTGGAAGTACTTTTTCACCAAGTTACCTTACACCTTTAATCTATTCCCTATAAAAGGATCAAAAGTAAGAATTATTTGGTATAAAAAGATTAAAAGTAAGAATTATTACCAAACGCAGCCTTAGAATTACAAAATCCCCTTTATGTATATTTATTTTCCTCATGGTAATATGTGCCTTTGTGTTTTTGCTCTTTCTTGGTTTAATTTCTTTACCACTTCTGTGTCTGGTTGTTTATAATGATTTGTCATATGGATCCAGATGCACCTTTTGTAGACAGCATCAAAACCGGGCCACAACATGATCTTCACTAAAAAATAACCAAAGCATGGCCCCAGGCCAGTGTCCTTAATTTCCCAATTATTAGTTCATGGCAGTACTACTTCCTCTTCTTTATTTGTCTTGTCCTGTGACAACCTTGGTCACACTAGGGCATGCACCTTATGGGAGGAATTCTTTCATGAACCCTAGTTTCCTAATTCACATGGTATGCAGAAAACTTCAGTAATTCACGTACTCTCTCTCTCTCTCTCTCTCTCTCGCTAACACACACACAAATCACATTCTTGTTAATGCCCAACTCTCTGTTTGGTTGCAAGTATAGAAAAGAAAGAAAGAAGTTTAATAATCAAGATTATGTAGCTTAAAAGTCTTGTCATATATTTATTTATTATACTTATTAAAATAATATTTATTTTTATTTTTAAAATTCAAGAGATTTGATTGCAAAGTGAAATAAACTTAATTAAACAACTAGATTTGAAATATTTGAAGTTAGTTATACAATCATGTTAGTTATAATGGTTACAAAAGTTTCCATTTTAGTTTTGTTTAATTTTACTTCCCTTCCCTTACCTTTACGTTTCTTGCAACCAAACAGAACCTTCAAGTGACTAAAATGGAAATTAAGCTTGGGAAGACCAGTGGCTGTTATCACAGTCCTTAATTCCTTCTTAAGAGTAAGCAATAGAAGTTTCAAACATTTGGATTCAAAGATGATACACCCTCGCTCTCTATGACCTCTCCTCCTCATTATTTTTAGGGTTAAGAAGTGAAAGCATCACCTAGAAGCATTAGGTCAAGAAGGTTTTAATTCTATAGCCCTAGGTGTAAAAATAAATTAATTTGCTTTCCTTTTTATTGAAAAGGACTAAAAATATATGTTAGTATATAGGGTGCTGGCCTTGTGACTGATCCAGATAAAGGAGGTAGAAGGATAACCAATTTGGGAAAGATGGTGTCTTTAGGTCAATCCACATTAATTAATTATTGGCCTGGATCAAACTCAAACTTAGGATGCTTGAAATCCTCTACATTGCAAAACTCTCCATATCCATATAACACATGTTTCCACCTAGAATCTTTACTTCGTTTCTTTTTGTTTGAGTAGCAGTCCAAGCATTATCAAGTGTTGTTTCCTGGCAAATGATTTGCATGTATTCCCTAGGATTTTATTTTTCTAATAGAAGATATATTTATTTAAATTCTCTTAAAAGTAATATATAGAAAAGTCCCCTATGCCCCTTCTATGCCAGCCCTCCCATTGTTTGAGCTGTTGGATTCAAAAAAGCTGATGGCATACTTAACCTCCTTCCTTGATTAGTTTACTAAAATTTAATATGAAAATTTGAAAAATATGGTTTTAATTTCTTTTGAATGTTGTTTGCAAACAATAAAAGTGATAGAATCTTGGTCAAGTATTCAATTGACACATACCCATTCAAGACAATTCCTCATAATATGGATGAATCCTTTCAATAGGGATAGTGTTGAGAGTTTTCTCAATATGGCTTGAATATTTGTTACACATTATATCAGATGTGTGGCACACATTTTGTATACAGATAAAACCCAAGGTAATGTCATCCCAAATAGAGTTTCAAAGTGATGAAATTGAGCTTTGAAAAATCGTGGACCATAAAAAAGTGCATAATAGTGGTCAAATACTAACTGTACTATTAGACATAAGTGTGTATGAACAAATATGGGTATTTGGATGAGCCTGAGTTTGAAATTTGGCATAGATGGTTAATCCACATCTTCTCATTAGCCAACTGTCTGATAGCTACATCATCTATCCAATGTAGGTTTTGTTGAAAGGCCTCTTTGTAGTACTCTGCAAATGAGTTTGTTCCTTAAATTATAATACATTGACCTTGTACAGATTTCTTTATACCATTGTCACATAATAAACAGGGGGTTTCTCATTGACATTTTCTCTCCTATTCTGACCATATAAACCTTATGTGGATCTATATGAATGATACCATTTTCCTAACTTCATTGATAGAACGTGCAAATTCTTTCTCACACTACCCTGGTAGAAAACCCTCTCTCATCAAATCCCAAGAAGATATATTCAATTGAAATAAACGTATCGTAGCTAAATAGTCCTTTGTTTCTTTCACCATCATTAGAAAGTGACTGATATGCATAAAAAACCTTAAAAGGAGCAAAATAGCTAGCCAATATTAAGTCACTTGATACCATTGTACTAATTAATAAAAAAAAAATTATTTGCTTTTGGCATCCTCTCCCATGTTCCCAGAAAAAAAACATATATATATCTTTTTTAAAGAACCCATTAATTTTTGTTTGCTAAGATTCCTTCAATATATAACTTATATATTAAAATTTCTTCTTCTCTCATGAATAGCCCACGGAGACAAAAAAAAGGAACATAAAACAGAAATTGAGGATCTGCGTTCCCATAGTGCATGCAAGCCATGCACACGCCTACATGAAAACTTCACATCAATGAACATTACACAGACATTTGGAAATTCTCTATTTTTAGTATTAAATTCTCACTACAAAGATGAAACAAAGATAAAGTAGAATGACACCTCGAGACTACAACTAAATGACACCCGCCCACTTGGGTATATGTACAGTGTACACAATAATCCAGAGAGAGAGAGAGAGAGAGAGAGAGAGAAAAGGATCCAAAGGAAGAAGCAGAGGTAGTAGTTAGGGTTGTTTGGAAGATAGGAACCACTGGGTGAAGCTTTGGAGTGTTGCAACATCAGCTCTATAGTGATTTTGAGTGAACTCTAGCAGATTTGACCATGTGAAATCAGGGTACTTTCTTGGCCCTTCTGAACTCATGAGATCTTCTGGGGGTCTCACCACTTTGTCTTCTTTTGGACATAGAAAGAAAGCCAATGATCTCCTCTCTGTGTATCTGTTCACCACTGCCCTATGTAAACAACTCTTATACCTCCCATTTGATAATGCCTGCATCTCAAACAAACAAACAAACACATTATACAAGTTAAAAAAGAAGAAAAAAGGAAACCTCAGAAGAAGACACTACTAAATGCATGCATGTAATGTACAAGGGGACATTGGCCCATTAGCTATTTTGTACCATTCTACCTCTAAAACCATGGTATAGTAGCTCAGGATATATGGTTCCTGCTACTGCTAGTACTCCTCCTTAGTACTCCTATGTCTACTTATATAATGTCTCAGGTACCTTGTTTTTGGTCTGTTCTTGATTTTTATGGGTAACATATACTATAATTTAAAACTACAAAAA
>NC_056558.1:14493037-14499257 GCF_013358625.1 Macadamia integrifolia | reverse complement strand
AAAAAAAAAAAAAAAAAAAAAAAAAAAAAAAAAAAAAAAAAAAAAGAAAAGAAAAAAAAAGAAAAGAAAAGAAAAGAAAAAGAGAACATGAAAATTTCCAGGGTTTAAGAGATTTTGTCTGTGATATGCAAGGGTCATGAGTGTGGTTATTTGTATAGCATTTGGGTTTCTTTGATAAACTCCGAAAAACTTACCTCATTGTCCCACACTTTTAGGACAAAATCACAACAAATGCATGTGTGCATCAGAATAAATTATTTTTATTCTAAATTTTTCATGGATCAGCCCATCAGTTGTCAATCAAACACTTATATTTTTTATCAAATGACCATTTAGGAGCAAGTTTGTGCTCGGACTCGGTAGAATTACAACAACAATATACTCAACTTTATTACGATTTAATTGGGACAACTAAACCCAGGGAGTAACATAGTTAGTGAGCAACGAATTTGGTACGAAACATAACCTCGGAGGTCTTAAGTTCGACTCTTAGGTTTACCTTGGGCCACTCACAACGGTATTAATTTGGCTTCCTGGTTAATCCCGCTAATGACTTGGTTCAGTGATTGTGGGGTCAATTGAACTCAAGGGAATAGTACCCTCCTTAGCACTAAACTTCATGGAAAAGATGCAAGTCCTTATAAAGTCTTTACATCAGACTACTCACATCTGATGTATGATCAATTGATTTCGCATGGAACCCAACATATTGGTCTCTAGATATTTACAGTTACGGTACTTTTCTGCAGTTACCCATGTCAACCAAGAACTGTCTATTACAATGTAGAATATGAATGTGACTTTATATATGACAGAAAATGTATCAATCAATCAACTTAAATGAAAAAAAGGGGGATGTCCATTTGGAGAAATCCGATAAAATTAGAATGATACAGAAAAATTAGTATGGCCCCTACGCAAGGAAGACATGCACAAATCGAGAAATGGTGCAAAATTTTTACCTATCAGGAGAAAAAAAATGTATATGAGAAGATATATATGATTATGAAGGACCACCTACCATAAAGGTATCACCTATGTTAATAACAAAGGCATCACTCCTTGGTCGAACGGATTTCCATTTGTTATGAGCATATACTTCAAGTCCACCAACTTCATCTTGATGAAGTATGGTTAGAGAAGTAGGATCACAGTGAGGACCAGTGCCAAGAGTGCGACCAGGTTCTTGACAAGGTGGGTAGTAGTTACATCTCATTATAGAGCTACTATCTTGGAAGAATCTCCTATAGTGCAAACGATCTATTCCCAAGCTAATGGCCAAGAGCTCCATAATCACTAAAGACAACTCCTTCATTGCTTCACAATATCTTTGATACACCAACCTATAAAGGATCAAAGTATATATTGTTAGTGTAACTTCAAGAAGCAGAAGCACATATTAACCAATCTAGCTAAGTCTCTAGCTACTTACCCTGCCTCTTCAAAATCTTCCCCCAAGAGGGATGTGAAGTAGTTTAACACAATAGGCTGATAGGCATTCTCATGATATCCAAAGGAGAGTGTCTCCTTCCATGGCAATTTGGAGGAGAAACGGTCGGCGTGGGCGCCTGAGTAACCCCACATGCTACCAGGCATTCTCCGAGCTTTGAGCTTTTGGGTAGTGGGTAGATTGAAGAAAGCATTCAGGTGATCATGGGCTGCACGAATGAGATTGGCATCAACACCATGGTTGATCACTTGGAAGAACCCATGGTTCACACAAGCATCCCTAATGAGCTCTGTGGCTTGTTTTGTTTGAACTTGGTCACCCAGGAAGAAGCCTTGGAGATCTATTAAGGGCTCTTTAAGCTCTTCCTGAGCATAACCCAAGTCTCTATGAGGCCAATGGAACTCTCTTGGTATCTTTGGTTGTTTTCTTAGCAAAGATGAGTCAAAACTCTCATACCCATTATCCCTTTGTTCCTTAAGGTCTAATGGAGGGCTCAAGATAAGGGTAGAGGAACTTGAATCCATTGGGAGGGAAGTTCCTGAAAAGAGTGGAGGATGAAGGTACGGTATTTATAGGATCCAAACTAGAAGGGTCACTAAAAACAAAGAAAAAAAAAAAAAGAAATGGAAGGAATGACATACAATAGGCCAAGGACACATTAATTCCCTAGGTTGGAGAGAGAAGATTAGGGATCTGGTTCATCAACCAACAACTACTGGGACTAGTGAAGCCCTAAAACCCATTGGTCACTATCTCATATAAACAAGACAAATAGGTTACCATATGCAGTAGCCCCTATCCCTTCTTGTCCTTCTCTCCAAATGAAAATTCAGATTGCTTGTTCCCCAGGACCCCCGTTAAATAATTTTACTATATCCTCAAAACTAGATAGAGACTTGAATTCTCTATTTTCTCCCCCCTCCCCCCTCCTCTCTTCTTATGAGTCATTTTCCTTGTTACCTAGCTGCAAAGAATCTCTCTCTCTCCACTACAAGACAGATTTCAAGCTTTTCAAGGTTGGTTATGGCAGCATGGAAGCATCACAAAATCTGGTTAAAAACTAGTTATCAAGTTCCAACATCATTTGTCTTTAATAGAAGAATAATTTTTTTTTTTAAAGAAAAAAAATAAAAATAGAAGAATAGTTTCTGAAGCCATGTGGCTTTTGAACTTACTCTTTAACACCTTATGTAGAAGAATAGTTTTTTTTTTTTTTTTTTTTTAACTGAGAAAGTGATAACACATGATCCCTCAAAAACCTTTTCTTTGGATTCTTTCACAAAGTTTACAACAAATAATAGCTTTCTTATTGGGTTTGCAAGATAAGTAAGGCTGTTTGTTTCCAGGTAAAAGCTGCTCAAAAGGAATTCTCAAGTGAAAAAAAGGTTACATAGTACACGAGGCTCTCACAAGTGAGGGATGAGGGGAGAGTCATAATATATGTAGTCTTAGAATCAATGACTATTAGGTCATAATGGAACAAGTTTATCGTTGCACCTTAAAAATGAATGACAATTCTTTTGTTTCATAAAATATCTTTATCAAGGATAAGATTAATGAACTAAACAAGCTAGGTATTCATATATAGTGAAAATCAAGCTCCTGTGCAGTAAAGCGGGATCTCCCACCTTGGACTTAGTTGATATGCATCTCCGAAACTTAAGTCATTGTCAGGAAATAAGTAAAATAATGCTAGGCTTAATGGATGTACATTATGGCTAATTTATTAATCAATTGAACTAATAAAGGGAGCATCCATGGGTTAAATTGTAGGATTTTAGATAAGCTAGTAAACTGTTAATATATATTAATTAGTGATCTCTATATTTATCATGGACTTTCTTATGATCAATATTTTAGAAACAAATAATCTTTTATAGTGCATAATATCTTGAGTGATCACTGTGCCAATGCACAAGGCAACGGGAGGCCACGCGCTGAAGCATCGTCAGCACATGGGGTAGAGTGACAATACAGTATTTTTTGACCCGCCCAGGTCTAAGCTTTGACACACGCAAGCGGATAACTTTATTTTTCCTAAAAATAATTTACATCCATGGATTTATTATGGCTAATTTATATATTAATAGCGATTTATTTATAGTGTCTCACATTCTTATAATCAAGCAATTAGTGATCTATTTATAGATTTAAAAACAATTGCTCTATTTTTCACTTCCACAGTACTCTTTCATAATTATACATATATATATATATATATATATATAAATTTCTTGTTCCCATTATAATCACTAGTTATAAGAGGGTCTACCACTTTAGATTAGAAACCCATTTGAACTCTAAAACCTTAGTCATAACTCAAGAAATGTAACTTTATTTTTATTTAATTATTTATTTATTTATTTTTTAGAGTAAGAGATGTACCTTATGATGGCATGTTTGGGAAAAGAGAGTGAATTGAGACTTTTCACTTTGGATCATCTCCAAATATTTTGCTATAGGAGAGATGAGATTTTCACAAACTTCCATATAGAAAAACAGAGGACGATTTCTTTGGAAATGGGACCATTTGCCCAAAATCCCCAAGAAGATATGAGTGACTTAAAAAAGCAATGAATGTCTATGCCCGACATGGATATCCATTTCTTCTTTACTCTTATCTAATTTTCTGAACTTCCTTTGTCTCCTAAACAAAAAGAGACAGAAACATTCACGTGCCATTGGCCTTGTTATTCCTCATCTCCTTGTTAAAAGACACCTTACTAAGTCTCTCTCTCTCTACCCATATTCCCACTAAGTGAAGCAAGTGGGGTGTACACATGCAGTAAATCCACGTGTCCAGTGATCACGGGCGGGGGGCCAGCGGGGTTGGCTGCACCTTAAGGGGTCCTAGTGGGTGGGCTCTCTAGGGGTCCAAAAGCAAGAGGGTTGATGCACCAGGTCAGGAGAAAGCTGCTAAGTTGGGGTGGGGCTGCACTGTGGAAATGGTAAAACAAGAGGTAGATAGAGCTAGGACCCGCTGGGATAATAGGTCCAAACAAGTGTTGGGGCCTGATGCAACCTTTGGAGGATCTCATGGACTTTTGTATGGGTTCTATTTTGGATTTTATGGGTTTATCAGTTTATGGTTTAGATGTCTTTCGGGCATATGGGTAGACACTTCTGTGTTTCCCACCCATATTTCTCTCCTATGTCTTAAAATCTGCCATTGATGGGACTGTTAATCTGACCACATGCTTTAGATCTTCTTGGGCCTCAGAAAATGTAAGCATGTATTCACATTTTCACAGTTATGCTGGGAGGAATTGAAGTTATGTTTGAATATCAAGAAGAAAAAAAATTCGAAAATTTTGAATTTGAAGAGAAAGATAAATATATAAATCAATGATCGTGTCATTATGATTTTGTCTTATTTTATTTTATTTTCTTGATATTCAAACATAACATAAAATGAAATCACAGATTTTATTGAATGGAAAGTTTGATTCATATTACATTTCTAGGGTTTAGGTTGATCACGTTGCCAATTCTACTTGCTTGCACCATGTTCACAGTTGTTTGAATGGATATAAATCCCAAAAAGGGTCACAAAGGCTCACCATTTATTGAATTTTGTCTTATATTTTAGTGGCCCTATTATTTTTAGGATTATTGATTTTCTTACAACATATTTTATTAGGGTTTTAAATCTTTACGAATCTGTATGTGTTTGAGCTGGACCAAGCCAAACCCATGTTTCAAATTTCTTCACCCTTATTTGGGCTGGTAACTTTCAGTTCAGTCATGTAGCTAGCCTGCTTGAACTGGAAGAATCGATTTGTCCCCTCAACTCTAAGCCCAAATTTTCAAAAGCCGCTTAGAAAGCTTTTGGGCCAATCTTTTTCATTTTTTTTTTGGGGGGGGGGGGGGGGGGGGGGGGGGGGGGGGAAGGGGTTTGTTATAGGAGAAAGTAGGATATCATGAAACAGTTTTATGTCAAACAAGACAAGATCCTCTCCAATGCACATCTAATGACTTGGAGGCACTTGGGGTTTATGCCTGTCGCTACCAACTATCACATGGTGCCTTTAAGAGGATCCAGATCTCATCAAACATGGGGCACTACAACATTCTTCCCATCAAGCAGTGAATGCTGTCTTGTAATTTTTTTATTGAGAATATTTCAAATATTATGCTCTTAAGTTTTTTTATATTCCTTTGTTTTTAACGTTTATTTGGACTTGGGGTAATAGTGTTAGGAAGGGAATCCTCTCCAGCACCTCCAATCCTCATCAGATGACTTAGCAACACCCAAACATGCATCTCAAGTACTGTTCATCTGTCGGATCCGTGCTGGAGAGGATCCAAGTCCATGGTATGATTATAAATAAAAGTGGAAATAACCAAAAGACAGTTCTGTCAAGAGAGGGCTCTCTTAGGTCCACCTTGTTGTACCACATGATATGACAATATGATTATTCTGACCTTTGGATAGATAAGGTGTGATCTGGATTGATCTTATATAAATTTTCACAACCAAAATCAATTATATATTCCTCATTTAATAGCAGTGAAAGAAAACCATGTATAGCATGCACCTTTTTTTTTTTTTTTTTTGGTAATTTTTATTCATTGGTCCATGTCTTGCTGAATTGCAGGCGCCTTTATCGTAGTGGTGGGTTTTGGAAATGATCAATTTTGATTAAGTTGAAATTTGATATTTTGCCATATGAGCAGAGTACCTTGGATCTATTTTTCCATAAAATTAGAACCGTCTTCAACTTGCCATATGGAAGATATTGTAATCAGTTTTTGTTTTTGTTTTTTTTT
>NC_056558.1:14492590-14493017 GCF_013358625.1 Macadamia integrifolia | reverse complement strand
TACGGATATCTAGAACTTTGGCCTAACTAGTATCACGGGCCCATACTGACACCACAACAGCATAAATTGGGTCATACCAAAGTTGAATGAGAGCCATTTAACTTTCACTGAAAGCAGTGAAGAGCACTAAACACCCAGTGTGAGTAGCCCAAGGTGTGCCTAATAGAAATCGAACTTAAATATTATAATCAATAGCAACAACAATAATCATAACCTTATCCCAACTTAATAGGAAGTATATGGACCTAATACATAAAAAATAAGAGAAAAAATAAAATACAAGAAATGCACACAAAATTACAACGCAATATTTAACACTAAAATAGAACAACATTTCAGAAATATCCCCACAAAGCTTCGGCTATATGGATCTTGAAGATATTATAATCAATGTAAAAGAAAACAGAAAAAAAAAAAAGAAAAAAGA
>NC_056558.1:14426363-14492570 GCF_013358625.1 Macadamia integrifolia | reverse complement strand
ATTTTGATTCTGATTTTTTTTTTTTATATATTTTTTATTCTGATTTGATCGTTCCATTTAGGGTTTTTGGGACCGATCCATCCTGGGTCCTGGCTAATTCTCATGATGGGATTCTAGGGTTTTTTAAATTCTTTTCACCATGGGTAGAGAGAGAAAATGACTCTTGATCCATGTAAAGTTTATAGAAAGCTACGGAGCAGCCGCTTAATGGATCCCACAGCTTTATATAATTGGGGTCCACTATGTTCAGCAAAGCTAAGGCACTGTTGTGTTATTACAATGTTGTAGCCTTGTGGGGTTAGCATTCCTGATTGATTGATTGATTGTTAAAGGCTCCCAATTTTTATTTTTATTTTTTTTGGATGCAAGGTTACAAGGACCGAAGGATTCAACAGAGGACCTACTGAGAGAGTCAATGGGAGCCCAGAGGAAAGCCCAATTTGAAGAAGTAGGCAAGACCTCCCTACTACAATCTCCAAGAATTCTCCAATTTGGGATCCCCCCAATGCCAACTGCAAGAACAGAAAAAAGATTCTAATCAAATTGTTATGCAGGTCTTGGTGGGCCCTGTTAATATACTAATCCAATCCCAAAGCTGCATAATAGAAAGTCATGGGAGGGAGTAGGGAGAACATTGTGCTCTTTCCAAAGGAAAAAACTCATTTTGAGATCTTTTGGGCCTTTGTTTTTAGAACAATCCAAGTTATTTTTATCTGTTATATTTGTGAGATCACCATTTCGATCTTTTCGAGCTGGACAATACTGTAAGTAGTGAAGTTACCAAATTCTACCCAAAGAAAAAAAAAATGGTGAGTTACCAAACAAAGGGTCAACCCATTAATGGGCCTAAAGCCCATGGATCCTCTCTCTCTCTCTCGACTTTAACTATAAAATAAATTTTCATAGTCATTTTCGCTTGCTCCCAAAATGAATTATGTTTCACTAAAAATTTTGTAATTTTTTTCTTAAAGGAAAAATGTTGAATATGCTACTGGTATATCCTAAGTTAGCATCCATTGTGCCTACGTCTTTCTTCCCTTTTTTGAAATGACCCCTACCTACACTAGTACTCTATCATGTGCCCCCATTGATGCTATCCACTACCTTCCCATATACTGACAGTATACCTGTCCCTGTCCCTGTCCCTGTTTTTAAAACATAAGAAACTTCCAGAATTAATGAATTTTCTTTTTTAAGTACGATATAAAACCTGGGAAAAGATTTCCACAACTACGGATCACTTTTATACATCTTTTCACATGTCAGTTCATCCAAATAGTAGAATGTCTAAAATATCCCCTATTAGAAGATTCAAAAAGAGAAACCCTCATATGCCGCATCAAAAAGTGGTCGTCGTTGGAAACCCTAACTCTCCCTATACAACAACAACAACAACAACAATCTTTTCTATTCTATTTGAGAATTGAACTGGTTTTTTATTTTTTTTTGGGGTAGAACTGGGCTTAGCTATAAATAATATTTTGGTTTCACTTCAGCTCGACTACCTATAGAGCCTGTTTTCAAAGCATAGATAGCTCATCAATGATTTGGGCTTTTTGCTTGCAAAACAGAGGCTCTGCTATCTAGCACAGCCTGATAGCCTGATATCTTAATTATTAAATGAGCTGGGCTGGGCTGGGATGGGCTGGGCTTGGCAATTCCTACAAGTTGGATGGACTATTTTACCTGGTTGCTCCTACCTAAGCCTTCAAAATCCACCACTTTGGCTGCCTAGTTGATTTCATGAACCCATTTAATTGTCCACGTGGCAGAATAGATATATTGTGACATTTGAAAAGATGATATATCATATAAGTAAAAGTAAGGTGATGTTGTTAATTGTTAATCGTTAATCGTTTAGTGACCTTGTCCCCACCCCACCCCAATTTTGTTCTTTACAATTTCTAAAGACTGGCTTGAATGTGTCATATGGGTTTTAAGACTGGCAGAAATTGATCTATGCTAAATAACTGAATAGTGCATTGATCAGTCCATGGAATTCACAAAGGCTAGCAATAATGTAGTTTGGATCTGGTCCCATATGGTTGACCATAATGTGGAGTAGGGCTCAAAATTGGTGTTGAACTCTGGAAAATGAGTACAGGAAGGTTGGGTTGTTTGATCCTGAATGGGAAAGAAATTAGACTTAAATTAATCATCTTTATCTCTTATCATCCTTGTCTATATGTATATATTGTACTGAAAAAAAAAAAATTGGCTTCAGTTGGATAAGGAGGTCCATTTTTGTTCATATAGCATAAACAACTGAGCTTGAAAAGTAGGTTTAGTATGAGGTAAACAACATTTCCATTATTGCTACCCAAATCCAATGCAGCATTGGAAGGAAAAAGATCTTCTCCAATTAACTGGGCGTTGGAGAGGAGCCAGATCCGCATTGTACTTGATTTGCCCATTATTTGGAGCCTTGGAGGTCACTGGTCAGTAGGTTTCTCTCACAATGAAGGATTGCACTTGCTATTTGATTTCACTTAGTGTGTGTAAAGGCGACTTTAAAAAATTAAACATTAGAATATTCAACAAGTCTTGTTGAATCCGAACCACCATCTCTTTTGTTTGAGTTAAAGACTCACATGCAAAGGAAACAAATAAAAACAATTTTAATTGAATAAGAATAATTAACTTCCATGTGTGTTCAATATAGCCACCTCCAAAATGGGGAGTGGGGACTCAACACCTTGGGCTAGGCCAAGGCTCTACAGCCCAGCCTAGTTGCACACTTCCACCCCTTATTGACATGGATAAATTCAATTGTAATGAAATTCCTAATAAAGGTGTACTCTTTCTTTTTTTTTTTTTTGGAAATATAAAGAAAGAAAGTAGATAATGGCAGTTCGAGCTTCCTAGTGTGCATGAATTTTCGTGCACCATAATTCATCAATTGCGCTAGACAATAGTTGTTAAATATATAAAGGTGTACTTTCTTAGAGTCCAAGGGAGAACTAGCAAAAGAAACCATTTCAAAATAAGTGTTAATACTTAGATCAACACACCTCATCTGTTTTTCTATGTTTAATTATTCTCCAAATATGTAAGACCCACCACCATCACCTCCACGTCCTCTTTCTCTCTTCTTCTTCTTCTTGGGGCTGCACCATCTCCCACTGCAAGCAATTAATCTGTTACGAGCCAACTAAGAAGCTTGAGTGGGAATCTCACCAAGGTTCAATAAGTCAAGCTAGAAGACTTGTATGCAACCATTCTACTTTAACAGACTCTACGTCTGGATTCCTTAGCCATTAAGCCATTACAACTCCACGTGAACAAGTCTATTCTTTCGTGTCTGGGAACCTTTTCTCCTGCCTCTTTTATCATTTTCCACCTGAATCCACTATCCATCCTAACTGGCTATAATTGATTGGTTGATCTTTGATTCTTTTAATGACAACTTACTTGATCAGTAGTTGTATGGCACGTCTCCATTACATACTGTGCTAGAGGTTTTAGAGACAATGAACATTTCATGTTGAACATGCATGAACAGCTCCTTCAAAGTCGAGAAATTTAAACAGAAAAGGGAGGAGGGTTGATGGAAGATTCAAATAATCAACCCACAAGTCCTTATGAAATAATAAAAATATTAGAAAGTATTAAATAAATTTGAAGAAAAAAAAAATTCATAATTATCCAATAGAATAAGTCAATTACTTGCCAACTTAATGTCATTAAATTTTTACAAAAATAGAAAATAAAAAAAATATAAGAAATAATAGTCAAAATATTCTCTGTTCTTCAATTAAAGAAATTATGATTAAAATAATAACATAAATAATGATATATTCAACATGATTATTATAAAACAGTGAAGGTTTATTCTCCAAAACATGGAGTTTATTAATTTTTTCATATATACAAGCAACTACATACATGTTTTTACTCTTACAGCCAAAACCACCTCCTGAGATATGAACTAGATTAAAAATCAATAATGGCCCCACCTCGGTCTGGCTCTAGATGATCTTCATTTATAATTGATTTCATCTAATCAATAATTACATTTAAACCAAATTACACGATCCATGTAAATCCTGTAAATCCAGTTAAGAATGAAGATTTCATTTCTTTCCCTTGATTTTCTCTCTCTCTCTCTCTCTCTCTCTTATTATCTTTAAAGGGACAAGTAAAAAAGACTTGTGTCTAATCAAAGAGTCCTTTTTTTTTTTTTTTACATAGTAAAACATGGAAACACTGACATTAATGCACCTTCAAGTCATTTAACAATATTTAAAAATATAGAATGAAGCTGATCCAATTCGACCCTTGGGCTCAATTTAAAAGATATTTTCTTATTATTTTATCTTTCATCCATTTCGAATACCAGTCAACAATTGGAATTGGTCAAAGCTGATGTCAAATGAATTTGCTCTGATTCCTCAAACCATGCACCCAACAGTCCTCATCCTTTAGCATTTTCTTAAAACAAAAAATCAGGATAATAACAACCACGACCCTCTTTTATTCTACAGCTTCCAAAGCACGGAAGAAGATAGATGCCAATAAATTCATGTACATGAAATTGATCATAAAATTTTGAAATTTATAAGCACCCCAATCCTTTTGAAAAATAACCAATATGTTTACCAGATTCAACCGAAGAATTTTAACTAAACCAATGCGTTTATTCATTAGTAACATTTGGTGTCAAGTTTAATGCAGCAAGCATATGAGACAAAAACAATAAATCCCATGAATCCTCATGCCAACTGCTGCATGTAACTAGTCAAAAACCATCTTGATTTGGATGGTTAAAATCTTCCAAATCAAATAGTGATGCAATCGAAACAGGCCCAAGCATTTGAATATTTGTTCTCCAAATAGATATTAGAAAATAGGTTTCAAGCAAAATGATTCACATGCTTCCCATACTCACCCGATCAGAACAAAGGTGATGGTTCAACCTGATTCACCGATCAAATGTAGGGAAACCACTAGTCAATAATATCAAATGAATTCAAAATACACTTGTGCTAGTATCTTCCACTCACGGCAAGGCAATATAGTACCTTGGAAGCATGGAACGAGGAATCGGTATCAGATCGGTAGAATTGGCTGCATTGAATTGATTTGTGATTCGGTAATTCATATTGATGGATCGATATGGATCAAATGTAAAATGATAAAAATACGTGGTTTTTTAGTGAGATTAGAGGTGAATTTGTTTGATATGAATCGATCCAGATAGATATCGGTCAAGACTGATACATACGCGATTCTGATTACTGAAATGCACTGTTCACAGCATGGTTTCATGTATCGGTATCGTATCAGTCATATCGTATTGATATCATCTGAGATTGATCTTCAATTTTGATTGATTCTGAGTAGTTATCCTTATTGTTTTAGGGGTGAAAAAATTAAAAAAAAATAACTTTTTTTTTTTAAATAAGGAGTAAAAATGATCAATACACATCGATTCTCTTCATTACCTATCGGAATTAGATTGATATCAACATATATCGATATCAATACCGGGAACTAAATCCATCATCAGAGACGCCATTCCAAACTTTGTGTTACACTTGGTCGAAATAAAAAAAAATACACGGTACGTATTACTCTCTCCCTCTCCCTCTCCCCAAGAGAGGGGTGTTAACTCGCCTCCCATGATCATGGTTGGGGGTTTTTAACAAGATTTTTTACATCGAAGACAAGTGGCAAGAAGTTTCACGGCTCCTCTTAAGAGAAAGCATTCAAAAAGGTCGGATAAGAAAAAGAAAGGGAGAAACGCGGTGGGAGAGGAAAATAACTGAGATCTTTCTCGAAGCCCAAGAAGGAAAGAAGAAGCTTTGGAAAACAAATGAGGAAAACGACAAGAAGGGAAGAAGAAAGGAGAGAGAGAGACCGCGCGGTGGTAAACGTTCGGTGGAAAACGAAGAGAGAAAAAACAAAATTGGCGTGTTACGAATGCGCCTTGGGTAGTTCTACTGAGAGGGAAAGAGTTGGCGTGAAAATCGTCTGTAGTTACTAATGCAGTGAAAATTAAGTGGTGAGAGTCTTTTAGGACTTTATACCCTAAATGTTCTTAGTCATTGAATGATCATTGTATCTCATCCTTCTTTTTTTATTGTAGACAATTTGAATCCAAAAGAGTTTGAATCTTATGAGATAATTTTGTTAGAACTCCCTATGGGTTTGAGATTGAAACCCTATGGAGGAAACCACACAGGAAAAACAAGAACACGAATCTAATAAAATTATGGAGGATCGATTTGTACCTTTCACCTAGTATGCTGAAGATGATTGATGTTGGTCACTCCCACTTTCGCTCTATTGGCTTGGCTATGGATCTTCTACAACCCCTTAAACCTCCATGGTTCTCTCACTTTAGTGGTAAAGTGGGGAAGAGTGAATAATGGTTGTAGGGACCCAAAACCTAGTATTTATAATACTGTCCTGCACTCAAAACCCTAAACCACAATGGGTTGAGCCAGCATATCTCTAAGCTTGAGAGTGGACCGAACCGGTTCATGCAATTTGACTCTCACCCATTTAATCAACCCGAATAATTAATTTAGCCCATAAATCCAACAATCCCACTTGGGCTACATTAATTATAAGGATGTCTTTTAAATTGGTGTGGCCATAGAATCTTATTACATTAACCACTCTTACTGTGATTCAGTTGAAAAACCACTCACATCGAATAACAGCAGAAGATACACCTCAATATACGGCATACAACTTTCTGTTATTACAAACATAAGTAAGTTTCTTAACACGAATCTATGTGGGATACCATCACAGAAATATTGACATATCCTCAAATTACACTGTTGTCATTCCATGTAGGTCCTTAACTGTGATATTAACCTTCACTGTGGCAAATCGCCTTTGATCTGTGGTTAATATCTAACTGTGGCCTTCCGCCTATAAACTGTGGCAAATATTGCTTATGAACTGTGACAAATACTGTCTTAAAATGTGGCAAACATTACCTTTTGAACTGTGGTAAAATATTACCTATAACCAAGACAATTACTGCCTATAAAAACATTCTTAAATGAAATCATAAACCAACTATTTCAATAAATAACTGTGCATAATGTAAATGCTAAAACTTAACCATAATTCATCAAACTGTGCCCCAAAACATACGGGCTAAGGTTCAAAACATAAACAAATACTAAACAAAATCAAAGCTCCCACTAATCAAGCATTTCAAATAACTGTATGTAAAGAAATCCTAACTACTTGATAGAACCAAATTTTACTTGCTCTCAATTACTGGTGATCATTCTACCTTACCCTTTCTTGGTATCATCCTGCTTATCAGCCCCAGAATTCTTCCTCTTCTCTAACCATTTCTTGAAAATAAAACAGTCGTTCTTCACATGTCCTTTCTTATGGCACCAGAAACACTCTACGTTGCTGATATTCTCTTCATCCTGAGCCTTTTGAGATGTGTCAAGTTCTTGAGAGCTATTATTCTTGTCATATGGTTTGGCGCTTCCTCTGTTGGAAAAATTTTTGTTCCTTCTGCTTGGTCCACCAGAAGATCCCTTGTGGAAAGTTGCATGTGCACTCTCAAACCTAGTTTGTTTCAATTTTTCTTCCTCTTGAGTGCAAATGAAAATGAGTTCATTTAGGCTCCAATCATCTTTCAGTGCAATGTAGGTAGATTGGATAACATTATACTGACTAGGGAGGGTATTCAGTGCAATATGTACAATATATTCTTCATCGATCTGTATTCCAAGATCCTTAAGTTTACCAGCATCAGTAGCTACACCCAAAATGTATTCTCTAACACTCCCACATCCATCATACCTTGTATTCATTAGCCTGGTCATCAATGTGGTTTTCTCAGTTTTCTTGTTGTGTTGAAATCTACCTTTAATAGCATCCAGGAATTCTTTTGCAGTGTCTTTGATCTCTATGTTCCCACGTATAATTTCAGGAACTGCCTTTTTTAAAACCAGTATGCACTTTCTGTTTGCTTCAGTCCATTTCTTAAACTTGGTCCTTTCAGCACTTCTGCTCGAGTCTGTGAGAGGCTCAGGTTTAGGCTCCCTAAGTGCCAAGTCTAAGTCAAGAAGACCTAAATGCAATTCTAATTCCTCCACCCACTTTTGATAGTTGTTACCAGTGAGTATTGGGATCGAAGATACATAACTTGAGGGAACTGCCATCTTACTACAGCAGTAACAACAACACAATACATGCCAAATATCAAAATATAAACCATAATATAAAAGCATGTAATACCATCAATATATTTTAAATAAGAGTTACAACTAAAAATATATCCCTATCCTTTGGGACAGGAATTAGCTGATGCTCTTATATTATTCTTTTAACTGTGAAAACAACACTAACTTTGGAATTCAATCACCTTTGGGCAAAAGAACTCCAAATTCAATGTCCCTTTCTGAATGTGGATGATTATCTTCAAACCTTGATGACATAACCTTTGGGAAAGTATCACATTTACTGTTGGGGAAGATACAATCGAACTGAATGTACCACTTTGGTGGGTTTCACTCAGTTCTATCATATCTTTCCCATTGGAGATGTATATCTTTATGTTCAAAACATACATATAAATGTCACTAGGACAACAATAACCATACAAGAGTCACAACCGCAACTACATTCCTATCCTTTGGGCTAAGAATGCACTGGTCCTCTTGTAAATTTATATTTACTGTGAAAAGAACAATAACTTTTGAAATCCCCTCACCTTTGGGCTTAGGAACCTCTAGGTTACTGTCATTTTCTTAACTTTGGTGACATCACCTTTGGGCAAATGTCACCTACATTGTTTCCCTGTGGAAAATCATGAAATAATAAGATGTACCACTTTGGTGGATTCCACCTCATCATTTCATGGTTTCCTAAAGCAAAATTACTTTGCAACTAAGAATGAGCGGAAGCTTACACCCTTTTCCATATTAATATATCTCAATTTAAAAAAAAAACTTCTCAATTTCATGGTAACCAATAACATATATATTTTTCAAAGCATTGATTTATGCCATTTTGTTTCAATGATTGAAACTAAATACAACATAAAATTTCAAATAAATATGTCATATTAAAAATTAGATCATTAAATGTGGCCCGAAACAAGGAATCCAACGCAAAAAACAGATTTCAATTTGGCCTTAAAACGAACCTTTAAATGAAATTTAAAGTAGTTTAAATAAAAACCCAAAATGAACAAAAACCAAACAAGCCTTTATTTTTTTTTTTTTTAAATCAATCCAAACCAACCGGTTCGGCCATATGAGTTCCGGGTCAAATTCGGGTCAAATGGTCAACGACCCGGTCAACCTTTGACCGAGTCAAATAGTATATATGAGTTGACCCACTGTGTCACCGGTTCGACTCGGTAGGGTTTCCGAGTTGACCCGGCGATGACTCGCCGCCGTTTTTTTTTTTTTTTGATTTTTTTTTCTCTCTCCTCCGGCAGCCGGTTTCCGGCGGCACGTGCCGGCGCGTCCGGAGGTTTCCGGTGACGTGCGGCATACCGCCGCGACCGTCTTCTCGTGATCTACAACTTTCGTGAAGAAAGTTTTTCCATACAGGATCTTTAAGTGATGGTAAAATTACGATTTTTATGATTTTCATGATTTTTATGATTTTTATGATTTTCATGATTTTCATGATTTTTAATCAAATCAAGTTTTAAGTAATAATCAAAATCCTCATGTACAAGAAAAATTCAATCGATTCTTGTCCCATGTGGTCTGCTCTGATACCACTTGTTAGAACTCCCTATGGGTTTGAGATTGAAACCCAATGGAGGAAACCACACAAGAAAAAAACAAGAACACGAATCTAATAAAATTATGGAGGATCGATTTGTACCTTTCACCTAGTATGCTGAAGATGATTGATGTTGGTCACTCCCACTTTCGCTCTATTGGCTTGGCTATGGATCTTCTACAACCCCTTAAACCTCCTTGGTTCTCTCACTTTAGTGGTAAAGTGGGGAAGAGTGAATAATGGTTGTAGGGATCCAAAACCTAGTATTTATAATACTGTCCTGCACTCAAAACCCTAAACCACAATGGGTTGAGCCAGCATATCCCTAAGCTTGAGAGTGGACCGAACCGGTTCATGCAATTTGACTCTCACCCATTTAATCAACCCGAATAATTAATTTAGCCCATAAATCCAACAAATTTTAGTTCAGGACATTGAACCTGATATTCATTGACATCAATACAATAATAGGAAAGAGTTTTCTTTCATCAGTGTCTGAACAATGGAATGGTAAAAAACGAACATTTATTTTGCCAATGCCAATGATATGATGGAATTGAAGAGGATCGATTGGTATCAATCACTTTTGCTCTTTGGTTTTCAGAAAAAGTATGATTTTTTTATTTTTTTACTCTTGAAACGATACGGGTGATCGATTCGGATCGATCAAGGATCTAGGATCGGTCTCAACCGATACCAATATGATACGGTCAATATGATACCAATACTTGAAACCATGCATGGAGGGGAACAGGGTCGATGGTGGCAAAACACCACTCAATTAGGTAATAGAGCACCTTTGGAGTTGTGGAAGAGTACAAACTCAGGGAACCCATCACACTTCGATTGCGGCCGTTCACCATGGTAGTTCCTCGAGGACGAAGCAAGAAGAAGGAGACACTGTTGTGTTTGATTGTGAGGAGGGAATGAAAGGTTTAACCTAGGGTTATACGGGTGGGTCATGGGATTCTAGCCCGCGGTTGACGGGTCGAGATCCCAATTTTGGGCTTTTCAAATCCCTGCTGTTGATCATCTTTTGTTCACGTGTCACCATTAGAAGCCTTCATTGCACTTCACCACAACTCTTCTTCACTGCAGATGATGTTTTCCCCAGCTTAGGAGAAAATAGAGGATTTAGGTCGAATTTGAGACGTGAAAAGCTTCTGAAAATTTTGCTTTGGTGATATAGATTGTGCAAGTCCTACAAGATCAATGATGAGTAAGTACGTTGAGGTTGATGGCGGGCACAAGAAAGCAAAGATTGGGTAAATAGGATGGCGGTGAAGGGTTCAAAATTCTCTGCAAAACCTTTCATTAGCAAATCATCTGTTAGTATCTTATAGTTGAGAATCTGTCGAGAGAGGAAACCAATCTTAGATGGAAGAGAGTGATTCCACAACCATTTAGAATACGTGATCGTATTTAAATGAGCGCAAACCACAATCTAAGTTGACTTGGTAGAGAACCTATCATCCGAAGATGCCATCCACACCAATCGGTCCTCTCTGGCTAGTAATTTGACACTGCAAACTAGAATATTATCCCTAATATCTTATGAATCTATTATATCCAGCACATCTTGATTCCAAACACCGTTGGCATTACTTACCTCATTTACTCGGGTATTCAGGTTTACATGCAAGGCACTGTCTACAAAATCAATAATTGGGCCCACACCCAACCAATTATCCAGCTAAAAATTCACCTCACTTCGACCAACTAACCGTTTGGATTTTGATAAAGCAAGTTCTTTTAAGGCCAAGGGTTTTCTCTAAGATCTCAATCCCACTACTTTAGAATTGGTTAACTCAATATACTTACCTTTTAAGAACTTGGCCCTGAACAAAGGACTCCACTGTGAATTCTCTGACATGATATGCCACATCCCCTTAAGCCGTATGGATAAATTGACATCCTCCAAGAGACAGATGCCAAGGCCACCATCCTCCAAAGGCCTACAAATCTTTTATAAATTTTCCCAATGGTAATGTTTATCATGATCCGTTGAACCCAATGGTAATGTTTATCATGATCCGTTGAATCCCATAAAAAATCCAAGCAGATTCTCTGGAATCTTATCATAACCAATTTAGGAACCTCCAAATATGAAAAAATATGGATTGACATAGAAACAAGAACATGCTTAAGAAGAATCAATATTCTTCCAGATGAGAAAAGCTTTCCTTTCTAACCTAACACTTTATTACTAACCTTAACAAGAAATTCATAAAATAATAATAATAATAAATAAATAAAATAAAATACCAAAGTAGAGAGGAGCACCCAAGTAAGTTATAGGCAAAGATTTTCGCACGAAGCCAATGACATCACTCACCATTTTCACATGAACCTCTATAGCTTTTGAACCAATAATGAAACAGATTTTTCGACGGTTCACTAATTGCCCTGAGAAGCTTTCATATCCACTAATAAAACCTATGATTTGCATCATAGAGGTCTTCGGTCCCCTAGTAAAGATGATTGTATCATCTGCAAATAAATTGTGAGATATCTCTGGTCACCCTCCCAGGAGATGAAAATAAGTTTCACGACCTTATTCAAAGAGCGTCGTCAGACCCCTGCTAAGTACTTCTTTCACCAAAATGAACAAGCTAGGCAATAAAAGATCCCCTAGATGATTTAAAATATCCATACGAGCCCCTCCATGACTACTGAAAATGAACAATTCTCCAGCGATTTCCTGATTAAATCAATCCAAAGGGAAGAGAAACCAAATTTACTGAGCACTTCATAGAGGAAACTCCACTCTAGCCGATCATAGGCTTTAGCCATATCAAGTTTCAAAATCAAATTGTCGCCCCTTGAGTTTTTATTAATGTCCTTCGCTACTTCCTGCATAAGTGCAATGATATCATGAATGTATCTGCCATGAAAAAATGTATCTTGTTCTTCTGAAATCAATAAATAAAAAACAATAGACAAAATAATAGAAATAATTTAGCAAGGATTTTATAAGAAAAGTTGCAGAGAATTATCAACCTAAAATTTGACATAAACTCAAGACAATCATTTTTCGGGATGAGGATGAGATGAGAAGATGTATAACTCCTAGGCAACAAACCCCTAGTGAAGAAATCCTTGATAGTTGTCAAAATGTCATGACACACTACGTCCCAATAGGATGTGAAAAAAACATCAGAAAAATCATCAAGGTCAAGAGCACTCTCTTTAGAAAGGAAAAAAAAAACGGTCGTTTTCACCTCTTTCATAGATGGCATAAGGAAGAGACTTGCATTAACATCATCAGATATTAGCGCTAGAATAAAGTCCAACAAACCCTCATCCTAAAGACTAGGCTGAGATAAAACAAATGCTCAAGAAATGTTGCACTACCTTAGCTTTCACCTCCTCCGCTCCAGTGATCCAAACCCATTCACTCGATTTGATTTTCTCCACACTAGCTTTTTTCTGCCTAACATTCACCATAGCATAGAAGAAGCTCGTGTTTCTATCTCCTGCTTGAAGCCATTTGACTCTGGATTTTTGCCTCCAAAATATTTTCTCCTGGAGAAGAGTTCTCTAAAGAATAGTGCGAGAATTTTGGAGAGCACATTTTAATGCTTCACTTGGATTCAATTCTTAATCCGCTTTGTTCTGACTAACCTCATCCTCTGCATTGGGAATATTTTGATAAATATTACCAAGCAATTCTTTATTCCAAGTTTTAAGGCATACCCGAAGGTCCTTAAGCTTGAGAAAAAGAATCTGAAGAGGCGAACCATAGACCGGCCGATGCTAGACTTCATTCACAATCTTCAAAAACTTAGGATGAGATACCCACATTTCTTGGAATTTAAATGGCGAAACCCAGGCTGCTAACATTGTCGCAATCTCAACCCAAATTGAGGTTTGATCAGAGCATATTTTATTGAGGTGGCGAATACAACAAAGAAGAAACTAGGCCATCCATAGACAATTATACAGGAGTGAATCTAGATGAGCCTTCAATAAACTAAGCACTTCCTGTTTATTAGACCACTTGAAAGCGTTTTCCTCATAACCTGCATCAATCAACATGGCTTCATTCACGAACTGTCAAACTCCTCCTCCATCGACTGAGAACAGGGAGGTCGTGCTCCCACCTTCTCAGACGGAGCCAAAATAGCATTAAAGTCTCCACAGACCGTCTATGCTTGGTCAACCATTCTAGTAAAATTGATAAGATCCTCCCCTAACAATCGCCTTTCACCAAAAGAACACAAAGCATGGACAAAAGTAAGCAATGATTTACTATTTGAAGCCAAATCGAAACATGCAACAATTACATACTGGTGATGGTTGTCCATGACCTAGACTCATGGTTTCAAGTATTGGTATCGTATCAGTTGTATTGTATTGTATGGGTATTGGATGAGACCGATCCTTGATCGATCTAGAACGGTTACCCGTATTGTTTTAGGGGTAAAACAAAAAAAAAAATGGCACTTTTTAAAAAAAGCAAGGGTAAAACCGATCAATACACATCAATCCGATCTGATCAGTATTGGATCGCTATTGGCAGATATCGATACCATCCCCTAAATCCATGGCCTAGACTTGAATATGATTCTTCCAAAAAAACCCAAATTTTGTGGCCACCATTGATCCCATTAGATTCCGATGTATTATTCAAGTAGAATAATAATAATAATAATAATAATAATAATAATAATAATAATAATAATAATAATAATAATAATAATAATAATAATAATAATAATAATAATAATTTGCCGAAACTACATGTGGTCCAAGGGTTTGAGCGATTTATACCCCCTCTCCTAACATTGACAGTGTGAGTATGCTGATACTTTTATACAACAAAAGACTTTATTACCACCATTTCTTCCGGCATCGGAATACAAAGAAATTGAAAATCATCCCAACAAAAATCCAAGAATTGTAGCTCATAACCGTTGTCGATGGCATCATAGCAGTTGCCCCCAAAAGGACTGAAAGTTAATTAAACGAATCCAGGACTGTTTAGGGAATGCTTTGTGCAAAAGCCAAACCAAGACAGAAACTGGGTGATTTCAAATAGCAAAGTATCCTGGTGTCTGATTGACACCAAATATATGTCAGAGTGTTCCTTAGAAACAAACCAGCAGTACCTAAAATTGTGGTGGATCAAATGTTTGGATCATTAGAACAACCAATCGATCCTGAAATAAAAAAATAAAAAAATAAAAAAAAAAGCCAGAAAAAATAGAGTACAACCTGTACTCCTAGAGAAAAAGTAAAGGAAATGAGACAAATCTTAGTTTCTGTAAAAGGATTTTGAAAATCAAGTTCTTGACAGTGAAACAAATTAATCAACTTTAGAAACAAAAGGCTAAAAAGGAATTGAAACGAATTTTTTAAGACTAATTCACAGAGCAAATAAGGAAGAAGTAGAATTACCTCTCTTGGTCTCGAGTACTCCTCGTCCTCCAAAAAATTCAAATCAATACAAACGAACACCGTGACTCCACCTTCATATGTGTGTGTGTGTGTGTGAGAGAGAGAGAGAGAGAGAGAGAGAGAGAGAGAGAGAGAGAGAGAGAGGCTTCAGTCTCGGCTCCTAATGAAAGATAAAAAGAAATGGAAAAGGGATATTTCAATGCAAACGAACACCGCGACTCCACCTTCATACAGAGAGAGAGAGAGAGAGAGAGAGAGAGAGAGAGAGAGAGAGAGTGGGATGATTTTGGGTTTTCCTCTTTTGTTGGTTTTAACTGAAGGCTATAATAGTAACTTCACTTTTTTATAAGGGTATTTTGGCTTAAAATGGTGAAGTCACCAACTAACAATTTAAAATTAATAGTGATTAATGGATTGGACCTAATTGTAAGAATCTTTCAAACTTCATGGGAAGGAGATGTAAATCGCTCAAACCTTTGGACCCACATGTAATTTCGAAAAACTATAAGGGAGGGGGCATAATTTTCCCCAATAATAATTAGGGGTGTCAAACCTAAGACTGACCCGACTAAATCGATCAGAATCGACCGTTCATAGACCGACCTGTTTACAAACAGTAGGTCTCGGTTCTGTTGCTAGGCCCGTCGGGCGCCCGCCTGAGACCGACTGAATAAGACACGACACGACCGAGACTGGCCTATTGTGCACCGACCTAGCCGAACCCTTTAATGAGTGTTCCTTGGTTTTGTCGTTTTGTAAAGTAATAATATATTAATATTCCAGCATTATTATATTCATACTGAATATTTATATTAAATAATTTATGATAGATATGTCCTCTTCTCTTGCTTCTAACATATTTGGATTAATTTTCTTATGTTCCAAGGACTGTTGACAATATTGCCGACACCCTTGCAAGGAGAGGCCTGTCCATCCGGTGTAGGACAGTATGGCCTCAATCCAGTCCTTGGCTAAATTATCTCTGCGAAGCTGATGCCTTGGCTTGTAACCGGTCCTTTTTTCAATAAGATTTTGCATTACCAAAAAAAAAATATATATATTTGGATTAATTAATGGTGCATGCGTTGGGATTAATTAATGGTGAACACGTTTTCTTAATGTTATATTAAAATGAAATAGTTGGTCTGCATATTCTTTATTTCTTGTCATATTTTTGGGTTTGCATGATCAGAATTAAGTGGGCTGGAATATAAGAGCATATTTTAAAGAGTCACATTTAAAAACCAGTAAAGCTTGGTTAACATTAAACATAACCATAGCCCGTTAAGGCCCGACTAAAGTCCGATTAAGGTTTGATTTTAGTAGCCCGCTTATAACCCGATGCTGATCAACCGAATATAAAGCGTACCATGCCCTCACTAATTTAGTCTGATTAGTTAAATGGGTAGACACGGTGCAGCCCTTGAAAGTCTTCAAGCCCAATTAGAACCAATCGAGACCGGACCGGCCCGACCGGTTGACACCCCTAATAATAATAATAAGTTAGAAGTCTTTTCTTAAAATTGACCAAACTCTGTTCACATTGATCTGAGTTTTCTTTAGAAACCGCGTATAATCGGGTTGGGTTTTTTCTTCTCGAAAGCGTGTCAAACAAAAGCCAGTGGTAAGTCGTCGCCTATGGTATGTAGTATGTTGTATGTACCAAGCTAGCAAACCCGATCTCCAATAACTCTTCCTCTTGCCAAATATCCCAAAACCCCAAGGCCTCTCTCTCTCTCTCTCTCCTTCTGACTTCCTTATTCACTGGTTTCCCCCAGTTTCTGCAACTTTGGACTCTCGCAAGTCGCAACACCCGCAACGAGCGAGACAGGTAAATCAAACTATTAACCCTTAAACTCACACTCTCACCCTCAAGTCTGCAACTTTGGCCCCTCACAACACTCGCGATGAGTGACACAGACGGCGAGGTGAGCGTGGCAAATCTCTAAACTCTAACCACTATTTTCTCTTTCCCTCATATGAAATATCTCATCTAACTATATGTTTACCTAAAAAAAAGTGGTCCTTTTGCTATTTATTGTTTTCTAGATATTGCCACAACAGTATGTCTTGTAATATCTAGTCCGAACCTTAGAATGGACATGGGCAAGGTCAATATCGTTCTGATACTAATCTAGATAAGATTGAAAAGGTTAGATCAGAAATCGATTAAGATCAATACCATTGTAATTCGATTGATACGGACCGATTTAATCTGAGTTTTAGAACCATTAACATGATGCATTATTTTTTGGTTAACTTGAAACTTGTATTGAAGGCGGTTTTTCTTCCTGTTATATGTTTAACTTATGGATCTAACTCTTCATTCTTTTACTCTATTTACAGGATTATTTCATTATCTAGGTATATAAATTATCTAGACATGATTTTGGAGCAAGCAGAGAGTTCTCAGGGCCGTAGCCATTGCATCCCGGATAGTGCCAATTCTCTGGATGAGGTGTTTGTCTTTGACGTTTTTTGTGGATGTCATGTGCTGATGCTTTTGAAAATTTCAACCTAAGAAAAAAAAAATATATTTATTAGAAAACATATGGGATTCACTGATTCAGATCCTCTCAGGTTGAGGAGAGGGATTAGTTAGGTACAGAACAAGAGAGAGAAAGGCTGCCTTTGATAATTATTCAGAAAAATATTTTTGATGTTTTTCTATTTTATGAGAAAAAAAATGGAATCAAATGTTTGGTTTTTTTTTGAACTAAAAGGCCAAAAAAAAAAAAAAAAAAAGTCAGAAACGCAAAATGATGGACAATGAAATCTTGTTCCATCATTTTGGTTTAATTTCAAATACAAAAAAATGACCAACTTTGATAATCGTTCCTAAAATAGATTCATCAAACACCATTTTTTTTGTTTTAAAACGACATTTTAACACAGAAATTAAAAATTTTGGTTTTTATATGAAACGTCGTTTTTGAAACTCAATGACTACCAAACATAGCCAAAATAAAACACACTTTTTTCTCTCTCCTATATTGTGTCTGGTTGGTCCTTCTACAACCACCCATTTGTTGAGAGGATCTTTGTAACCAATTTACCAGAAGAAAAAAAAAAAAAAAAAAAAGTATCTTTGTAACCATGGCTCAACTAGTACAAATACCATAAATGTGATGTTTTCCCTTTCCGCAATTAGAGATTTTTTTTTTTTTTTGGGTGAGCTTTGTTCCTGCAAGTCAAGGCTCGTGGGTTTATTTGACTAGCTAGGCTCCAACGATCCACTGAAATTAGGGATCAAATTGAAGCCAGTTGATTATGTTGTGTGAAGCCATAATATTTCCTTTGTGCATAATTTTTTATCTGGTCAAATTTGATCTCATTGATGGGTAATTATCAAAGTAATTATCTAGTTATTGAGGTAAGATCAAAGTATTGGTTTTGAGTAAAAGAAAATGAAGCTAGGGGAATCCCAAGCATGAAATTTCTGGAACTATTTTCAGATTCTGGATTGTTAAAGAAATTGAGAGACTAGTCAATGGGAAAAATGCCTTTCACTATGGGATACCAATAAAGTCTGTCGGCATGCTTGGGTAGAATATTCTAATGAAATAAGAAATGCAAAAGAATATAATTCAACTCAATCAGTTCTCATGCTAACTAAATGAGGTCCACGTACTACATGAATCCTATTTCTTTATGCAAAATAATATGGGATGAAAAATACTTTTATTTAGACTCCATTTGATTAAAGAGGAATTAAATAGAAGGAAAGTGAAAATTTGTAGTTATTACCTCATATGATATATCACTAATTTCAAATCATTTTCATATTTGGTTATTAAGACTTTGCATCCCATTTTTTTCATAAAAGGTAAAATAAAAATTACATGTAAAATGTATTATTAATAAATATGGTAAAAAATTTAAGTTATTTATATAATTATATTACAAATTTTTTTTTTTTAAAGTTTGAAAATTTCTCTTCCCTTTTCATTAAATTTTTAAGGTAATGTTTGGTTGCAAGGAAAATAGTAAAATTTTTTAAATTAAAAAAAGAAATTTGTAATCATTACCCATGTGATTGTATAAACTACTTAAATTTCTTACCATATTTCGTAATAATACATTTTACATTCTATAGTAAAGGGTTTTGAATGCAAAGTGAAGTGAAACTTAATAACAGAAAATAGAATGATTTGAAGTTAGTGATATAGTCATATGGGATTAAAGCTATGTACGTTTGTCCCTCCCAGACCCTACAGTAATGGGAGACCCTTGCACTGAAGTTGCTCTTTGTATAATCAGATTACTATAATTTCTTCTTAAGTTTAAATATTCATTTCATTTCACTTCAAATTTTCTTTGTAATTAAACGGAGCCTTGAAAATAAGATCTAGCACTTGTTGAGAAAAAAAAATCCATAAATGCCCATTCCTCTTTATTTCTCTGCTATTGAAATCAACCCTTCTAAGTGATTTTATGGTTTTATTTTTAGCTTTCGTCAGTCACGTGTTAATTAATCTCATGAGTAAAAGAAGTATGGTAATCTTTATTTTCAGGTTGTTTCTGCATTAATGGAAGCTGAACTTGAGGGAATTAAACTAATCTTTGCTATTGACTTTACAAGGAGCAACCTATGGACAGGTGATCTGATCAGCTTTCAATGGATTAAAAATTCTGTTCAAAATTTTATGCTGCTGGAAAAATAAACATTACCATTTATTACTAATTGTAGGAATGAATTCATTCAATCGGAGAAGCCTCCATGAAATTGGTAGCATACCTAACCCATATGAGCAAGCTATATCTATAATTGGCCGCACATTGGCTCCTTTTGTTATGGACAATTTCATATATTGTTTTGGATTCGGCGATGGTAAGTACTCTTTCACGGAAATACCTAACACAAATAATTAAGATACGAACTTACTTTAAATAGTTGTCTAATTGCGTTTCCTTTTTTATTTTTCGCCCTTCTTCCCTTTCTAGCATCAACACAAGGGAAGGATATCTTCAACTTCTTTCCTGATGGACGACCTTGTCATGGTATTGATGAGGCTCTTGGAAGATACAAAGAGATTGTTGCTTCTTTAGAATTGTCAGGTTTGTAAGACTTTCTCACTTTCCATTTTCATTGTCTTTAGCTGATTTAAATAGAGACCTTAGAGGTAGGTTGCTGCGTTATTCTGGACACCTTGGTTAATCAAAAAAAAAAAAAAAAATCCATGCACAATCAATGAAAAGAAGTAACCCTTGTGATACGAGGATTAAAAATAAAAATATAAAAGTGAAGAATCCAGGTTATAAGCTGATATCCCAGAAAATGTTAAACCGATTTAGACATTTTGTTTCCTAGTTTTTCGGTCGACTTTAGCCAGAAGTCAGAAGTAGTCAGTTTTTTTCCTCAATATTAGTTTATGGTTCTGAAAGGGAGTTGAAATTTTCAAACTTTTTTCTTAAAGGAAATTAAAATAATTTATATAATCAGGATTACATGCATAGAGTAATGATTACAAAAGTATCTTATTAGGTTTGAAATTTTTATTTTCCTTTCCCTTAAATTTCTCATGCAACTAAACATAACCTATAAATTTTTTTTCTTTTAGATCACGGCTTAATAGAATGTGCCGGTAGATTTACTACATAGTAGCATGCACACCCAAATGTGGTGAACAGGTCGATCCCATCTTCTTCTATTCACTCATGTGTCTAGTTACAGCCTAATTGGACTTTCCCACATAGAAGGACAAATGATGGGAAAAAAAGTAAAATTTTGAAAACAAATTAGAACTTTCGAAAATTATAAGAAAATGGTCAAATATATGGTGGGCTACATGATTGAAGTGAATGTAGTGTAATCTAACATATATTTGATGACAGTCTTCTCTTACGAGATCCCTTATCGTAACAGAAGAGATATGGGGGCTGATCCTGCATCGGTTTTTGAAAGAAATATGGGTTGATATGGTCATGGTTCCCTCACCTTTTAAGTTATGAGGTTGAGTTCTTCCAAGTTCGTATCACTTCTTTCTGGAATTTTTTCTTTGCCGAAAGGTTTTCTCAGTCCGATTTCATCAAGACATGGATGAGGGAGACCCATGATCGAATGAGAGTTCTTTACGGATTCTTCACCACTCCATTTCTTCGGAGTTTCAAGGAGACAAAGAAGGTGTTGGTTCTTTAGAGTTTTAAAGAGATAGAGAAGGTTTTGGTCTGGGGGAAATTATCGAGGACATGATTTTTTTTTTCAAATGGAATGTTTCTCAAATGTTAAAACATGATTAACCATTTTTCCTTTTTTTTTTTTTTATCTGATTTATTTAAAAAAAAAAAAAAGAACAAATCGTAGACACTAAACTGAAGATTTTGTTTTCTTATTCCCGTGATATGAACAAAAATATATATTAGAAACATTTTTTGGATGACTATCAAACGCAACCTAAGATCTTTTGGGTTCCGAACTTGCTCGAAAACATTTTGCATGAAATGATGATAAAAATGCACCTATGTTTTAGTAGTGGGTTTTAAATGACAAAAAAAAAAAACATATATTTATATATTTTGTGCCAATTTCGATTGGTCAAACCCTACCAGAGGCAATTTGGTCATTGAGGTAGTTATTCCGTAGCCACTATGGGGAGTGTACTAAACCAATTAGGCTTTTATATTAAGGGGGCCTTAAAGGGTGACAAAATGTGGTATCTACAACGTTAGATATATAGTTAATGTGCTAGCTTTTATCATCTAATGGATCTTCCCTTGAACAAAGTGAAAGGACATTCCTTACATTGCCTCGCACACTTGAATGGATATTACTCAAATAGGTTATTGGCCTGCAAAACTCTGCAGATCGAGCTATAGTATGGAGGCATTGCTACGCCCATAGCTTCTTGACACCAATCTCACACTTGACGTGCTATACACACTGTTAGTACCATCGATTGAAGAAAATTGGAATTCCAATAGCTAGTTGCTTTTGCTAGCTAGATTATGTCCAATAATGGAAAAGACTATTGGTGGATTCCATGTATGTGGATTAGATCATACAAGAATGATTCTTGTTCGAGGAAAAAACGATGCAATAGCTTCGCAAATGACAGAACCAAAAATAGTATACCAAATGATTGTAGTCATGGTGGATTTCATGCCCCAGAATGGATTGAGGAACCTAAGGATGTTTCGAATATTGACAGTAGCCCTTCTAAAGCAATTGTAGCAACTCTGGCACCCATGGACTAATCTTAATGATATGGCTAGGAACATAAAGGACCTGAGAAATAAGTCATCTTGGTATTGACTTGGTGTACGTAGAGGAGTCACCATATTAGATTTGCCCCAAATAATTTAAAATTTGATGCCTCTTTAAAGACCATAGTATGAGCCCATTGTTGCTCCTGTTCATTCTCCTAGGGCTGATGTTTTGATCTCTGTTTGTCCAGGCTAAATGCACATGTAATCTGTTCTTTTTCCCTTGGGTTTGTTTTCTGTGGGAGGGTGGGGGCTGCCCATTCTCATGACTAGGGGTGTCAATTCCTAAACCGAACCGGTAAAACCGGCCGGACCGAACCGATAACAACCCGGACCGAACCGAACCGAAGCCTTATTGGTTCGGTTCGGTTTCAAGTATTGTAACCCCAAAACCAAACCGAACCGCACCGAAAACCGGATGAACCCGAAACCAAACCGAAACCGGCTCAAAACCCGGACCGAAACCGAAACCAAACCGGTAAGAAACCAAAACACTCCAAAATTCATTAAAAAAATTAAAATTTGAATAGTTTTGTATACATTTGTATGGAAAATCGAATTCAAACTAGACCAAAAATCAAAACCAACCCGGTTACAAATCGATTTAAGAAATCGAAGTTCAACAATTCATCATTTGGTTGTTTCCTAATGGCTTCATACCGGTTTAAAAAATCGATCCAAACCGAAATGAACCTAATAAATCCAAACCGGTACCAACCCGAACCCAAACCGCACCAAAACCGACACCGGACCGAAACCGATAAATCCTTATTGGGTCGGTTTCGGTCACTTCCAAACTCACACCGAAACCGGTGGAACCGGACCGAAACCACACCGACCCGGACCGTTGACACCCCTACTCATGACATATGGGGAGAAATGATTGCTCCACTCAACGCAAGGCTACATTCCCAGACAGAAAACATTTTAATGCTTTAATTCAAAAATGGGACAAAGTTTCTTGTCCATGAGAGACACTTGCACCACAGACATAAGAGTGTGCAATGACCATTGTGACCCTACCTAGAAGTATGTGCCCTTATGTGTGGGCACAGGGGCCTCTCGCGGACAGAAAACATTTTAATTGTTTAATTCAAAAATGAGACAAAGTTTCATATCCATGAGAGGCTCTTGTGCCACAGACATAGGGGCGTACAATGACCATTGTACCCCTACTTGAAGGTTTGTGTCCTTGTATATGAGCGTAGAAGCCTCTTGCAGATAGAAAACACTTACACTTAATAAGACGAAGGATTTCTTTTTGCAACCCCATGGGCAACATTTATTAGGATTTCTTTGTCGTCTTGTTCATTGGTTTGCATACAGCTCCAACCTCTTTTGCACCAATTATTGATGCATCAACTGATATAGTGGAGAGAAGCAATGGGCAATATCACGTCCTAATCATCTTTTCTGATGGGCAGGTTCGTAATCTTTCTTATGTGGCAATAAGGATTTCTTGTTTCTTCTTAATTTCCACTCTTTGCCATGCATGGATATTTACTTTGCTTTCCTCTTCCACATTTATAGGTCACGAGGGAGAATAATTTACAAGATGGAGAGTTAAGTCCGCAGGAAAAAGCAACTATAAATTCTATAGTTGAAGCTAGGTAAAAAAAAATTGAGAAACTGGACCCTCTCGCTTTGAAAATATGTTCTTGATATTTCTATTGACACCTTACCAAAGGAACGACTAATAAGGGAGTTTCTTGATATTTAGCCAATATCCTCTCTCAATTATTTTGGTTGGTGTGGGCGATGGGCCATGGCAAGCAATGCAACAAATTATTCATAACATTCCTGAATATCGGCCATTTGATAACTTTGAGGTATTCTACCACTTCTTAACAACTAGTACAAACCTGGTTTACATTATAATGTGCTTTTTTTTTTTTTATAAAGTGCTATATGATCATTCTAGCATCCTTTAGCATTTAATCTATGGTGAGCTAATGTTTTCTTTTTAAGTTGGTGCTTGCTTTGTAAGTGTTGGTTTATCATTGATTACTTAATGTGTATAATATATCAGACATTTATCAGGAAATAAATAAATAAGAAACACGTTTTATACAAAAGAACGAAGACATGATGTATCATCATCTATGGGCATCATTTACACCCATCTAGGTAATAAGTTCTCTGCCCCTAATGCATGAATTCGATAATACCCAATTGTTTCTTGATATGACTGTCTAAATGACACCTAAGTAGGTGTATTTAGGAATTGACACATTTTTTTAATTGTCTTATGTCTTATTCCCAAAAGCGTTTTTAACTTAGGGGTATAATAGATTTTCAAAAATAGTTTATAAAGTGATTTATTATTATGTTATTACAAAAAACTGTCATTGTCATGGAACATTTTTTTATTTCATGTGCGAAGTGACCATTTTTACCTTCAATAGTAGAAGAAAAAAGAGGGGTCGAGAATACAAACATAGACGAAGTTAGCGTTTGATTTGATTGATATTGATTTTTCTTAGTGATTGGAAAGAAAGACAAACAGCCAAACAAAACTTGAATTGATATTTTTTCCCACCTTTCCTCCTATGGATTGTTTGAGCATAAATAATTATAGAATGACTAGCCAAATAATGAGGCTGAAAAACTGATAGAAAAGATGGCCTATATACTTGAGTGCTTGTGGCTAAATATCTTAGGCCGGAAAGAAATAGTTAGATGGTGAATAACAACGGAGGATAGCACCTTAAGGAAAATAAAAAATAGTAAGTTTTTAAAACAAGGTTCATAACCTGATTGTTACGTATTAGCAATGCAGTAGAGTAACGATTAATTTGCAAAAGAATTTGAGAGAGAATCACACGAACATATAAATTTACGTGGTTCATTCAAAGTGAGCTACCTCCGTGGTCGAGTAATAATCAGAGCTTCCACTATTTTGGTGAAAAAATTTACAAAATGCTCACCACACACCTCCTTGAGATAACCCCTTATATATATAGTGTTTCACTCATTACATGGAGAGATCCTAATCTCCGAAAGTGCCAGTGGACACAAACTGAGATCATATTTCACCGGCTGCCATTTTTTTGAGAAAAAACACTAGTACTTCCTGGATTAAATTGAAATCAGGCCTCACCAATAGATTGATGAATCTATAATCTTTTACAAGTGTAGTCACATTAACGAGGAACAACATATCGAAAACTGGTCTTGAACCAATGGCTAGACTGGCTGGAATCTATAATGGAAGATTGTGATCACAAGTCGACAGAAACTGAGAAATAGAGCTAGAAAAATATTGAGTAGTAATAAATGAACTAAGCCAATAGGAATGGAAGTAATAATGCTGGAATCCAACCACAAAATAGAGTTTCAAAGTTGCAGTCACACACACACACTCCTCGTATAACTTGCTGAAACTGAAAATAGGTGGAGGGAAAGAAAAGGGTTATGACCTGGTTTCACCTCCATCCAACCAAGGCTTCATCACTTTGGGTTCTCTGTTGAAACACCACAGTAGCTTGCATCTAATGAGAGAACTCACAATATTTTTTGCCAAAATGGTGAGGTAATAGTCATATAGATTCCCCTTGCTTGTATTTATAAATGGTAGAGACTGTGATACAAGAATAGCAACTAACAAGTCTTGGCAACTAAGAAGTACCTAACTAGAAAATAACAACTCAATAAAATAGTAACTTCGTAGAAAGAAGATATAGTTACTAAAAACACAAAAGAGGAAAGAAATAGAACCAAAATAGCTAAGTCCTAGATTGTTAATTATAACTTAGCAACTAAATCTATTACAAACTAGAAACTAAAATAAAAGAACTCTCACTTTTTTTTTTTTTTTTTTTGCTAATGAGGGATATCCAGGCCTTCGGCCTGACTAGTCCCACGGGCCATACTGACCCCACAATCGCATGGACCGGGTCATACCGGGGTTGAATGAGAACCATTCTATCTTCACTGAAAGCAGTGAAGAGCACTAAGCACCCCCGTGTAAGTGGCCCAAGGTGTGCCTAGTGGGAGTCGAACTTAGGACATCCGAGTTTACGACTCGTGCCAAGTTCGTTGCTCACCAACTACGCTAGCCCCTTAGAGCTCACTCAAATAAAGAACATCCACAAGTGTCGATTGTGGGATTTACTAGAACCAGAATCAGGTATGGTTTTGGGCATATGATTCTCTCTCCTCTCCTCTATTGGTACTGTTTGAGGTCTGCATCACCTGTATTATCATCTTCTGTAAGTATTGAGACAATCATATCATCAGTGCGTTAATAAGAAAATCATGTTACAATAGTGTAAACTATTTTGTTTAGAAGTAGGGAGTTTGATGATTGGAATGTGCAATGGATTGTGTCCGTCTGCATTATTATTTAATAAGTTATTGAATAATTTTCAAAGATTACACTCATAATCCTCCTTTGGATTTGGGTATATGCAGTAGGCAATAAAATGAAGTACCAAATCTTTGTATGCCTTGTATGTAGTCTCTTATCAGTATCTGCAGCCCAACCGGTTCAGCCAGTCCAGTCTATCTATGGCCATATATTTCCTTTAAAGCATAACCTTTCCCATTTCTTCTCACTACCAAGAACGAGTCATTCCCTTGGTCTTTTCAAGCCGATACTTCTTTTCAACATATGGATGTTGGTGTACTATGTTTGATCACATATGGATGTTGGTGTACTATGTCTGATCGTACGGGTGAGCATCCAACACCTGTCCATTTTGGTTTTGCTTCCAATTATACTCATCTTTCCCTCTTCATCCATGTGATAGCAGAAAGTGGGACATATGTTAGAGCAGCAGATCCTTTCTCGTTTACTTTCTTTATAAGAAATTCTGAGAAGTAACCCTATTTTCCACAATGATAGTAAAACAGGATCTCATCTCACCTAGGATGTAAACAATCTTGCCGAACCTCGTAAATCTGTGTGTATTACTTGTTTTTCCATTACTTTGAAGACCAGTGTAGACAGGCAAAAGGTATATTTGCCTTATCTGAGTCCGTCATTGTTTCCAAGAGTCCATCAAAATTACCTGAGAGCAGGTTTTCTGCTAAATAAGAATGGGCAGTTTGTCGAGTTCCCAAAGAGTTGTATTTTCCCTTCGCACTGTTTTAATCTTCTGAACTCGTCCCTGTGCAGTTTGTCGAGTTCACAAAGATAATGTCTGAGCAAAAGAATGAAGCCGCCTTTGCATTGGCTGCCCTCAAGGAAATTCCATCTCAGTATAAAGTGACGCAAAAACTCATGATTGTGGAGTAAGCCAGCAGTATTCTCTATGGTGTATTTAATTACTTGCTGAAACTGTCAGTTTGGGGATTACTGATCCTGAATTAACATAATTATGCAGAAGTGGAAGAGAGGAGCCACGCACAAAGCCAATTCCTCCCCCTCCAAGTGAAGAGACCGAGTGTGCCACGACCATGGTGGAGGTAACATTTTGGTAACATTTTTTTTTACTGTTAAGTAGATCGAGTGTGCAATGACCATGGTCGATGTAACATTTACTGTTAAGTAATGGAACTACATTGTGTTGGAGACTTGACAAGATTATAACATGTTATAGCAAACACCAAGAAATACAAAAAATAAATAGATAATAAATCCGCACAACACAAAGATTTAACGAGGTTCACACACCGGTGTGGTGTGCTACGTTCTCGAGCGAAGAAGAAGATGTTTCACTATGCAGAAGAGATATTACACTCAAGCAGCGGCGAGAAAACTCGTTTTGAAACCCTAGCTCAAAAAAATCTCGAAAAAAATACAATGACTTACTCAACAAGACAACAGTACATTATATGCTCCAAGTCATGGGTTGACCCAACGGGTCGCGGTCAATCCTGTCGAACCATATCCAACCCCTCTACTTCTATCACAGATCTCAGAAAACTTCTCATTTGGATCGCTACCAAAATATGTCGGAGCTGGTCAATCTTCCATATGGGTCAAGAATTCAAGACAAACTTAACATAACCTAATGATCTATATATATAGCATATATATGAATTCACATAATTGGAAACTCTAATTGCTAAGGAGATCTAATAAGAGAAAGTTGCAATAGGAATCTATTATCACATGTGATATTTGTAAACATGAACGCAAATTCCTAGGGTGATAAAGGTTGATAGCACATGTAACTCCAATGATGTAGGAGTACTCTTTGATCCTAATGATTTTCCCCAATCTCCAAGTTATTGTGAAAAGAGACAGAGATCACACAATCTATTACAGAATGTAGTGTGACCAAAATCGTTTTTGTTGATTGTTTCTCTTCATGTTCATGGAGGGTCTGTCCTCCATTGGGTTTTTGGGGTCCCTTTCTAATTTCTGGCGCTGCTGCAGGTCTGCCCCATATGCTTTATAAACCCAAGGGACATGGCATTTGGATGTGGTCATCTGGTAAGCAATCCTTAGTTTATTGCATGTTAATGTGGAAGTACGTGTACAATCTGTGATGCAGATATATAATTACTTACTGGTGCATTCCATCTCATATGCTCTCTTTTCTTGGTTAAGACTTGCAAGGAATGCGGCGTAGACTTACAATTTTGCCCTCTATGCCGTCAGCCAATAACGGGGCGCCTGAGGTTATATCCCTGAGAAATTTGTCTCTTCAGCTGCTGGATGCTTGGAAACTCGTTTGTGAAATAAAAATTACAAAGGAATTTGTATAATTCTGATTTGTATCTTTTCAAAAATTTGAGCATTATATTTGGGTCCGTCTGATTGTCAAAGACTATGTGACAAAACCAGAGCTGTAACTGACTTGGTTTTTTGTGTGGTTGTAGGTAACTTTTGGGTTACATGGTTCTTTTGAACTGAAAAAGTATAATTCCAAAACAGATCTTAAACGTTCCATGGATGCTATGAAGGGTAGGGATGGAAAATCACTATCAATGGAAAGCAAAGGTTGATGAAATCATGAAACCTTATTTTTTATTCCAGTAGGAGGGAAATGGATCAGCTGCTTACTTGATCATATGAGTCAATATCCAACATCTGTCCTTTTTGTTTCTAAATATACCATTACTTATCCTTATAATGGCAGAAGGTGGGACAGGGGTTGTTGGAGACTGACTCATACGACCAGGTGATCGTACGAGTAGCGAATCCTATCTCATGTAGGGAGAGTTTTTCTTAATGCCACAGTTGGGCATTAGTTCATTGTGTCTCATCAACACTATACAAGGAAAGATATATGAGGAGAGGGGGGGTTACATCAGAAGCCTCTTCTTCAGGAAAAATTTGTCTTTGTGAGTATGGCATTGGAGAAAGAATGCACATATCGTTGTGGGTATTAGTATGATTGCTGAGTTCAAATAATTTTTATTTCTAATTAAATTAATTAATTAATATATTCATTTAGGACATGGTTTCGGCCACAAAGCAGTATTAGCACAGGACGATGGGGTTTAAGACAGACTGAAATGGATCTTAGCTCGTGAAAAACTAAATAGTGCAGTGACCAGCCCATGGACTTTGCAAAGGCTATAATAATCAGTTTGGATCATGAAGCTAAATTTTGGTCAAAACTGATCGAAATTTCCAAGTTGCCCCAGTTTCAGGCCTGACTGAAACAAGGTCCAAAACCGAGTTCTTGATCCTTGGCATGGATCAAATCAGAGTCGAACTCCAGCTAATCCCATACGGTTGCCCATATCGTAGAGTAGGGCTCAAATTTGGAGTTGAAGTCTGGGAAATTAGTGCACGAAGGTTGGCTTGTTTGATCCTAAATGGGCAAGAAATAAGACTTAAATTAATCATCTTTATTTCTTATCATTCTTGCCTATATATATTGTCAGGGGTGCAAGTTTGGCCTTGTTGGCTTGAGCCTACCTTAGCCTACCCTTAATCCAAACAGCGTTTTGCGCTAGATTTCTGATCCCAAAGACAAGTTAGGACTGAAAATCTTTGGTCTTGAGTCAACGTCAAGCCAGAATTAGGGTTGAGGCCTTGGGCTGAGCCCGACACTGATTTTAGATAATGACTTGTAGAAACCTTCTGTATTTAATTAGGTACTTCCTCACAACAAAGATATTCTAACTCTCCTCTGGTCTCTCCCAATCTTCACTCTTAACCCATTTATTACTCAATAGTTTTTTTTTTTTTTTTTCCTAATAGAATTATAATACTCAATAGTTACATACTTCAATGATCAATCACATGTTAGATCTTTTATCACTCTCACTCCATTTCAGCTTAGTTAAGGAATTTTCGATAGATATTGTAGGAAAAAATAAGGTGAGCCCAGCCCAGCCCAGCCCAGCCTGAGGGTGGGGAGTTAGGGTTGGATTTTTTGGCCCTAAGTTAGGGCCAGGCTGGATTTGGGCCTAATTATGGAACTTAGAGTAGAACTAGGGTTTTCAAAAGCCAGCCCAACCCAACCCTACATATCGTACTGAAAACAAAGGCTTCAGTTTAATAAGAGAGTCCATTTTTCTTTCCTTAATAAAAAAATTGAGTTTAAAAGGTAGGTTTAGTATTTGGTAAACAACATTGCCATCATTGCTACCAGTTAGATGCAATACCTAAATCCAATGCAACATTTGGCATGGTTTGCCCAAAATTTGGAAGCCTCAGAAGGTTTCTCTCACAAAGAAAGGATTGCATATCTTGTTTGATTTCACTTATATATAGTGTGTGGAGTGGAGAATTCAAAAAAATTAGATAAAAAAAATTCAATGATTTTTTATGAATTCGAACCATCTTGTTTAGAATCCCCAAGTACACTAAGTTTGAACTAAAGACTCACATACAAGAAAGCATATGAGAAAATTTTTAATTGAACAAAAATAACTTTCATATGTTCACTATAACAAACCCCCACCCCCACGCCCACCCAAAAAAAAAAAAAAAAATATGAGAACTTTAACATCTTGGGTTGGCTTGGGCCTTACAGCACAGCCAAGTTGCACCCCCTATTGACATGGATAAATTCAACCAAATTTTCTAAATAAAGATCTACTTACTTAGAGCCCAAGAGAGAGCTGGCATAAGAAACGATTTCGAGAAAAGCAATTTGTTAGGAGCCAACTAAGAAGCTTGAGTGGGAATCTCACCAAGGCTCAATAAGTCAAGCTAGAAGACTTGTATACAACCATTCTGCTTTAACAGACTCTTAATCTAGATTCCCTAGCCATTAAGTCATTATAACTCCACGTGAACAAGTCTATTCTTTCATGTCTGGGAACCTTTTTCTCCTGCCTCTTTTATCAGTTTCTACGTGAATTCATTATCTATTCTATAATTGATTGGTTGATCTTTGATTCTTTTAGTGACAACTTGTTATAGATCAGTAGTAGTAGGTCTTGGCTGGTCTCCATTACATACTGTGTGAGAGGTTTGAGAGATATTGAACGTGCATGAGCAGTTCCTTCAAAGTCAAGAAATTCAAACAGAAAAGAGGGGGGGGGGTTCATGGAAGATTCAAATAATCAACTCACAAGTCCTTAAGAAAGTAATAAAAATATTAGAAAATATTAAATAAATTTGGAAAAAAAAATCATAATTATCCAATAGAATAAGTCAATTACGTGCCAACTTAATGTCATTAAATTTTTACAAAAATTAATAAGAAATAATAGTCAAAATATTCTTTATTCTTCAATTAATGAAATTATGATAAAAATAGTAACATAAATAATGATATATTCAACATGGTTATTATATATGGTTATTATAAAATAGTGGAGAATTTTATTATGATTTTAAAGACAAATGATACAAATATTTATCAAGGAGCATGTCAAGTGGAGCTGAGATATAGGGCTGAAATTTTTGTAGAGTTTCAGATCCAATGATCTTTCACTCAATGTCATTTTTCAACCTAAACAGAGTCAACCATTCAGCAAATAAAGCTTTGAAATTCCAAAGAAAAAAAAATCAATGGCTGAAAATTGAAGGTAAATATGCCAATAAATGAGAGGGTAATTATACACATGATTGAGTTTCAGTCTAAGATTTTAGCTATGGTAATACATACTATTTCCTAAATATCCAATAGTTGAATCTGTCACATCAACTTCTTACATAGCACAACTCTATTTGGTATGATTTTTTTTTATAAAACTAAATATAAGAAATAAATATTTTGTAAAATATGCAATAATATGGATAATATAGTCAATAAAAAAATTGACATGATTTTCAGACACACTCGTTAAGGAAAGAATATCCATTATGGGTACAAACATCTGCCATGTGGCCGGTTAAATAGGGTTTAAATTTTCTGGTGAGATAGAAACCAAGGCCCTAGCTGCTCATATGTAAAATTTTAGACCGATCCCAATTTGCCAAGTGGAAAAATAAGAATTGAAAAATCTAAAGATTACCCATAAGGTAGATGGGACTACATCAAAGCTAGGTGTCTACTCTATTCAAACATGGAGTTTATGACATAAAATTGGGATATTCTCTGTGTAACCACGTACGTTGCATTAAGTCTATCAACGTTTTATGTTTATCATACAAAATAAAGGGTAATTATGTATTATAAAAAACAATTATTATAATATCATTTATACCCCTATAATACGAAGAAGACCACTCCTTATTGTACTTAAGAGAGTAAATTCGATATCATCATAGGCTTGGTGTAATCAATTGTATTTACACAGAACACATGACCCATAAAAATTATATGGCCAAATGCAATTGTCTAATTATATCAATCCTCAATTCCATTTTTACCTTAGAAAAAAAATCATAAATTGATGCTTCCTCCATTGTCCAAACTATCTGCCATGTGATAGCGTAGATAGGGCTTAAATTATGTGGATATGTTTTACATTCGTCAATATCAACAATTTAACATTAACGTATCATGTAATTTTGCTTAAAACTTTAATGATCAGATCAACTCTCCACGTGACTTCAATGATGGAACTCATGGAACCTTGCACGCTACGAACCATGGATTTTGTGCTACCATACTGGCACACTCCATCTCGATCCGAGGAACCCTTTCCACGAAAGGGTTTTTGTCTTTTCAATCAAAAGATTCACCACAAAGTTCCGTTACCTCCTTTTCTGTCCTGCCCATTGCCTGCACCAATGCGTTACGAAAGGTTAGTCTTAGACCAGAAGCAGTAAACAATGGCTACTCAAGCAATACGACGCCGCCGCCGCCTTACGGGATAGACCGTAGGCCACCAAATTAGAATCTCTCTATCTATCTTTCAGTAGAACACAAATTGATTCCAATCAGACGTGAAGTATAGATGGGTCTAAGTGAACAGATGAGATTGGGAGAAAGGGAATTGGGTGAAGGAGAGTCAAATTGCATGTGGATTAGTTGGAGTGGTCAACATGTGAAATGTGAACAAAAGAAATTCCAAGAAATCCAAACTGGGAGCCAGGGGAGATTATATAGATTTACTTATTCATTATGAACAATTCATTACGTCCAGTTCACCACAACAATAACTACAGCTTGGAGACCTTTCTTATATCAAGGTTTTGAACCAGTTGAATCGCTCGTTGTCTGCGATCCGAATTTTTACTTACCATCAGGTCAGCTCTCTCTTTCTCTCTCTTGCGATGTGTATGTTATCTTCATTTGCTAATCAAAGGCACTTCTTTGAATTTCTTCAAGTGGGTCCTCTTCATATGCTCCTATTTCATCTCAGCCTCTGAATTCATGTTGTTTGATTTGAACTGGGAAAAGGGGTTTTTTTTTTCATCACATGGTGTCCCTGAAATTACAAATCTTTAGCATGAGAAGCAGAGATTAAGCTAGAGTTCTGACTCTGTTCCTTGAAGAGTTTAGGAAGAGTTGACTTGTGGGATGTCCATGTTAATTTTGAAAATGAGGTGAAATGGAATCTAGAAATGATTTTTCTTGTTTGTTAGTCATTTGAATTGATGGTTTTGGAATTTGGAGACTGGAAGTCATTTGCTTGACAGGGATGTTGCATTTGTAGTGATTTCTGGGCTGCTGTGGAGATAGATCCAGATCTAAATATTGCTGGGTTTGAATAATCCATTTTAAATATGTCTAATTATAACCTCACATGATTGAGTGATCGAGGAATGTGAGGGGTGGTGATACTTCAATACATACTGGATGAAATAGTGTAGTGAGGATAAGATTATGTTATTCAAGAACAAGAAGAGAGGATTCTGAGTAAACTCCATCCAATTCTGGAAGCCATCAATTGCTTTTCTGTCGGCTTCTCTGTTTTATTACTTCTGTTGATTTCTTCCTTGATCATTTGTATATTGAATCCCATGTTATGAAAATGGCATATTTTTTTTCCCCTAAGAAATGGGGGTTGAGGGTCATTCTTGCACAAATGAAGTGGAAATTGTAGTTGTATAAAATCTTGCGCTTTGGAAGTTCTAGTTATATACATTTTTCAAGTACAGTGTAGCCCTGGATTTCCAAACCTAGGTAGGTTAAAGTTAATGATCAGACCACTAATTTAACAAGAATAGTCTCTCCACTTGAACAAAGAACAGTAGTGGCATGGATGACCTTAAGAAATGCTTAAAGTAACAAAAACTAAAATGCAATCAATTGTCTCTGGAGTATCAATTGCTGGACACCGTGGAACTTCTACCATCTGCATTTTGATCAGTTTTGTTCTCTGCTAGCTGTTAAATGCATTCAGCGGGAAGTCATGATTGTCCCCTGGGGGTGGTTTGGAGTGACAAATACAGGAATATGGTGCGTTGCTACAATAACTTCCATGGCGGAGGTATCAGTGATTTAGATAATTTCTTTGGGATAGTGATAAGACTCCTGTAACCAAGCCATATTTGCTTGCTACTTGAACAAAATTTCTTTCTAAAAGAAATGGAGTGGTTAATTCCACGAAAGAAGCCTTTTTTTCATGAGGTACAATTAGTAGTTTCTATATATGTATTATGGAATCAACCATAGTTTAACTCCCTTTGTAGTTGAGGGTATTGAAGACATCCATAATTCTGAGTTTCATGTTACTCCTCCCAAGAGACATGTTAGAGCCGGGCCTTCCCAGTGAGAGTGATTTGAATGACAGTTCTTATTCTTTTTCTGTTTTTTTTCAATGAAACATTTCTTTTTCTGTAAAATAAAATTTCGATCAATTGACACATTGCAGATACTAGGCTTTCTAATTCTGTAAGAGGTTTATCCAACATATTGCAGGTTAAAACTATAATTATTTGAATATGATAGCTTATCAGCCCTGGCAGGTTCCGTTCCTAATAACAAAAGAAAATAAAGTAACAAGAAAAGTGAAAAACATTTGGTTAAAAAATATACTCTTGAGATGGCTACTTAAGTTACCTGGTTTTCTTATGTGGTTAAAAAGCATACAATTATTGTACGATTAGAGAACCATCAATAATGATTACATTAGGACTCAATGTAATCCTTGACAAGCTTAAGAAGAATCATGGTGATTCTAGTCTAATGTTTGATCAGCTAATTGGTCAAAAGCTGAGAGACTATTTTTTTTGGGGGGGGGGGGGGGTGTTGAATCTAACTCTTCCTCCCTTGTGAAAATTATTTTTTGAATATTTGTGTCTGGTAGATTCCCTACACAAAGATCTCATTGGAACATTATTACAGAATTAAGGAAAATAAATTCATCTTTCCTCTTCTGCCAGATATGAAGGTGAAGGAAGTTGATTTACTCTGGGTTATAGATTAAAGGGGCTCAAACAGGGTAAGTTGCTCTTATCTGGAAGCGGTCAGTTCTGTAGGTGATATAACAATGTGGAATGCAGATTGGGTTTTCATGGTAACTGTGGATTACCACAACAGCAGAGACAGTTCCTTATGAGTAGTCACGAATTTATATTACTCAAATGAAGAGTCAGATAGAGAGGAATTATGGACAGAGCCTGGAAACATTTGAACTTAGGAGAGAAGGTGCTTGGGTAGTGGGGGTAATCCTAACACAGTGAATATCTGCATGGAAATAAACAAGAACCAAAGAAAACCAATAAAGAAGTGCCTTGCCAACCGATTCTCCTATGTTCTCAATGGGAATTTGGAGTGGGGCCTTTATTTAGGAGTTATTACAGAGAAATTGAAGAGTCAGTTAAGCTATTCAAGAAGCTACAACCACAAAGAAGATGAAAGATATAGAAAAATGGCAAAAAAGGGATTTTGATTATTAAATCTAACCATGAGTACTTAGTGAATGGCAGGAACGTGGTCCTTGTAGTGCATATGTGGGGATCGCCTTGTCCCTCCACCATGTTTTGTGGTTTTTGTGTAGGAGTTTGTTGAGGAGTGGAATCCATTTGACACAGGAAACTTTGAAGTTATGATACAGGGACATGTGTCTGAAAAGGTCTCAGCACGGCGATGCAGCTAAATTATCTGAGGAAGGGTTCAAAGTGGTAATAATGTTTTACTAACCCTCCTTCACAGCCATATCTGAGTGTCCTACTTCTGGTTCATACCAAAGAAATATTCCATACCCATATCTATGTCATGTTGTGGCTGCTCCAGGTATACATCAAGTGCCTGAGTAAGAGAGGTCCTTGAAGGGTGAACTTTTTTTGCTTGGGTAGTGACCCTTGATTGAAGTTCTTACTGTCAATGACTATAAGGGAAGAGGTTTGATGCTGTCAAACAATGGTACCTAAGATGAGGTGATGAGTGGGTGAACCACCTTTTCATACCATGTAGATGGCCAGGACCATATTTCTCTTTCAGGTGAATTGGGCGACTCCTAGTGCTACTCATCTGTGGTATATAAACTGCCACACTGTTTGGTTTGAGTACAGTGGGTTTGTTTTATTATGGATGACTCCTTGTCATTCTTTAGGGAATTTTGAAGGACCAGAAGAATATTATTTGAAGGCGAAGCCAGAGGTTTGAACAGATTATGTTCAAGCATAAGCTTGTTTCTCATCAACCGTGGGGTATAGTCACAAAGATTTCCCTGGCTTGGGCATATTTCTGGGGATAGCTGAAATAGTAATGACGAAACAATCCTTTCTAGTAGCTTTCTATAAGCATGTAAATAGAGTGGAAGTGGGGACAGACAGAAGACCATATACACGTGACTAGTGCAGATTTTGATATGGTAAATTGGTAATGTGATCCACCTTTGTGCTGATCATGAAAAAGAACTTCCTGGAGTCCCCCTCCCTCTGTGCAAAAAGATTTTTTTTCTTGTTTTAGCATTGTACCACCAACTTGACCATTTGCATTGTAATTTCGGAGTTGATACCCAATGTCATCAAACCACATACTTTCCTACAAAAAGTGGTTCTTCGTAACTGTTATCTCATAATTTAATTATTTTCTAGATATTCCATAACAATCCTTGTTTGAGATATCTAATCTATGCATTCTTTTTTGGTTAATTTGAAACTTCTATTGAAGGCGATTTCTCTTCCCATAATGCGTTCAACATCTAGATTTAACTCTTCATTACTTCCACTTGTACAGGATTATTTCATTACCTAGTTGTAGCTATTCTCTCGGTATGGGAAATACGGAATCAATAGACTATTCATATGATGATGATGAAATTATGCCGCAACCTTCTTCTTATGTTGGGCGTTCTGTGGACCACTACTATCAGAGCACACGACCGCAATCCTCTTACATACCAGATAGTTTCAGCTCTTTGGATAAGGTGGTTGTCATAACTTTCTTGTGGATGTCATTTGCTGATTCCATTTAACAGAAGCTTTTGAAATTTCAACCTAATTAGAACAAAAGTGAAATTAAACACCAACTGGATAATATATGATCTCTGTAACTATGGTTCAACTCCCATAAAAAACATAAATGTTGTATTTTTCCCTTCCACAGTAGACTTTCTTTGTGCGTTCTCTGTCCTGCAAGTCAAGGGCTCCTGTTTTTTATTTAACTAGACTCCAATGATGGACGGGATTAAAAAACATGTTTTCCCTTCAGTTAGACTTTTTATGTGTGGTTCTCTTTGCCTGCGGGTCAAGGCTCTTGCTTTTTATTTATCTAGGCTCCAATGTCCACAGAGATTAAGGATCAAAATGTAGCCAATTGACCATATTGACTGAAACCCAAATATGTACTTTGTGTTGTTGTGAATCAGAGATTTGAGTTTTCCTGTTTAGTGTAGTCTTTCTATTGTTCTGTTGTGGATTGTTTCATGTAATCATTCTAAAAATTAAAAATAAAATTCTCTGGTCAATTTTGATCTCATTTTTAGGAGGGTATGGCCATGTCCAACGGAGGCCTAGGGATGCCCCAATAAGGAGGAGTGACTTGATTACAGTTGAAGGAGCTAAAAGAGCTAAGGGTAAACCTAAAATTAACATAGGAGAAGTAGTGAGAAATGACATGCATTACCTAGGGCTTGTCCCAATTATGGCCTCTAATAAAGCCAATTGGAGGGCAAGGATCGATGTGGCTGAGATTTCCTGCTCTGCTGGGCTGTGCTTATTTCCTTTTACTTTCATACATTCTTTTTTGCATTTAACTTTCCTTTTTTTTTTTTTTTCCTGCTGCTGACCCCATTAAGTTGGGATAAGGCTGAGTTTGTTGTTGTTGTTGTTTAGGAGGTCAATTATTTTCATGCATTCTTTTTTATTTGACTTCCCTTTCTCTGATTTTGTTTTTTCTGCGGACCCCATTAAGTTGGGATAAGGCTGAGTTTGTTGTTGTTGTTTTTCAGGAGGGTAATTATCAAAATATTGGTTTTGAGAAAAATAAATTGAGGCTAGGGAAAACAGAAAACCCAAGCATTAAAAATTTGGAACTATTTCAGATTTTGGATTGTTAAAGAAACTAAGAGACAAGTCAATGAGAAAAATTCTTTCGCTGTGGGACCTCATAGGCTCTACAATTACTATATTGAAATACTAATAAAAATCTCTGGGGGCATGCCCAGAGCTTCGGAGCATCTTCTGTTCCAAAAACCAAAAGCAGATGCAAAATAACCTCGAAGAAGTAATGTTAATATCTCATATTGGAAACAGCCTCATCTGCGAAGCAGGAGGTATGGATGTCTACGCTTGCCACTCCTAGACCCTGCAGCAGCGGGATCCTCGTGCACTGGGTTGCTTTTTTTTTTTTTTTTTTTTTTTTTAAGGGGAATAATACAGAGGGTAGAATAGTCAACTGAAATGATCAATGCAAAAGAATGCAGCTCAACTCAACTCAATCATGTCTCATCCCAACTAAATCCGGTCCACTTTACGAATCCTATTTCTCCATGCAAAATAATATAAGAAGAAAAATAATTTCATTTAGATCTTTTTTTCCTTCGAAAATGTCCATAAAATTTCCCATTTTCCTTTTTTCTTTTCTGTTCAAATGAACTCTTTTAGTGATTATATGATTTTATTTTAGCTTTTAACAGTCATGAATTTAGTAGCTAGGCTGCATGTGTTAATTCTGATACTCATATTTTCAGGTTATTTCTGCATTAAGAGAAGCTGGTCTCGAGTCATCAAATTTAATCCTTGGTATTGACTTTACGAAGAGCAATGAGTGGACAGGTGATCTGATCAGTTTCCGATAGATTTAATAATATTCTGATTCAAAATTTTCTGCTACTGGAAATATGACATCAACCTTTACTGATTGTAGGCAAGTATTCATTCAATAGGAGAAGCCTCCATGCAACTACTGGTAGCGCACCTAATCCATATGAGCAAGCTATATCTATAATTGGCCGCACATTGTCTCCTTTTGATGAGGATAATTTGATACCTTGTTTTGGATTTGGTGATGGTTGGTACTCTTTCACCATAATGCCTAAAACATATTATTTTACAAACTTCCTTTAACTAGTTATCTGATTTTATTTCTTTTCCTTTTTAGCATCAACACATGATAAGTGTGTTTTCAGCTTCTTTCCTGATCACCGATCTTGTAATGGTTTCGAGGAGGCTCTTGCAAGATATAAAGAGATTGTTCCTTGCATAAAATTGTCAGGTTTGTAAGAATTTCACCTTTCATTTTCTGTCAACTCCATGTACAGTCAATGAAAAGAAGTTACCCTTGTGGTATAAAGATTTATTCCTAGAAAGTCCTAAAACTAAACTAAAATAAAAAAAAAAATTAAGAATCCAAGTTAGATCCTGATCCCAGAATATGTCAAATCAATTTAGGCATGTTGTTTCCTATTTTTTACTTCAGTCAGAATTCAGAAGTATTCCCTATATATTCTTCAATATTTATGAGATATTTGTTTTAAGATCAGGGTTTAGTGGAATTGACAGTTCCACTGGACATGGTGGAATGGGCAGGCAGATGTGCTACGTGGCAGCATGCACACCTCAATGTGTTGTGCAGGTAGATCCCAGCCTCTTCTACTCATATCAGTGTGTCCAGTTCCAGCCCAATTGGACTTTCCCGTATTGGGGAGCAAATGTCTAAAAAAGTATACTTCTGAAAATAAATTGGACCCTCGAAAATACAAGGGAATGGTAAAATTCATGGTGGGTCACATGATTGAAGTGACTGAAATATAACATATGACCGATACAGAAAGTCCTTTACCTTTCCGAGTTTTTTTTTATTAAAGTTTTGAAACAGGGCCAGAGTGTCCAATTGAACCGAGTTTAACCAAAACTGGCCACTAATCCAGTTCCAATTTCCCAGTTTCATTCCCAGTTTTGATGAAATCAGGCAGGTGAGAACGTAGAAATCACCACCCCCAACAAAACAAAAGGAAAAGAACCAGACCTTGAAACCTTTTCCTTTCACTTGTCATGTGAACACGTTATATGGCTATTTATATAATCTTCCCCTTAATGCAATATTATTTTCCCTTTTGTAATTTTTAGGCTCTTGCATGGTTTCAATTCTTCGGTAGTGGCTATATCCTTGTATGCACTTTGCGTACATTACTTTTGATCAGTTTCCATATCAAAATTATTCTAATATGAAATATTTTCGTAAGTTTCAGTCAAGAATTATCCTTAATCCTTTGAAAATTATGTCTCTACTTCCGGTTGTTCAAGTTGTGTGTATCGGAATCTTCTTAGATAATTGGATTCTGTTGAAATAATTGATTCACATTAAAAGGTCAAACCTCCAAGTAGTTGGTTGACAATATTTATGGCGGCAAAGTTACTACAAGGATTTAAAACTTGGGATACAGGATGGGTTGAGACTCTGCCGATCTCAATCCAGCACCAAGCTGACTCAGCGAACTGCAATTGATTCTGGCTGAGGTTGGCAGAAACTACTCAGCCAATTTCTTGGGATTGGTTTCATATCAGTGGATTGTGCTCCACCAATATCGAGACTCAAGAGTACCAGGCCAATCCGCCGAATTGAGGCCAATACTTGGAACCATGAGTTGGTAACAGCATTATGGTGATATCCTTGGACTCCTGAGCGTTACCACTAAAGTGTTTTAAAAAAATGATCTAGGCTTGATCTTACAGGTGTTCTTGAAATCTATAGATATAATGGACCTCTAAAATGGAGTTTGAAGCTATAGTACAGGATCTTAAAAGTTTTCCCTGTTAAATATTGGGTCCACTATCAGTAAAAGGTAATTCTTATTGTGGAAAGAGGAGGTTATCCTTTTTACCACTTCAGGAATTTGGTTAGAGTTTAGCTGATCATCACTGCAAGTCTGCACCTTATGCACCTGAATGTGTTGCAGCATGCTTAGTCAAAAGTGGTCTAAGCAACCAGTGTTACATGGACTGATTCCTGATGAAGCGAGATTCCAAGTCACGTCCCAAGTTGAACTTCTTTGTTCTTGTTACATCTGTCTGACATTTGTTGTTTTAAGTCAACAGAAATTTACCATTCCATCCCACCATTTTACTGTTCAAAGTGAAGTCTCTTCAATTTACCTATAAAAAAACAGTCTCTTCAACTTGAATAAAAGTCAATACTTTAGTGCCAAAATATTGAGCAAAGTAAGAATATCTGGAGGAATTATCGATTGAAACTTCTCCTTCCGGACATTGGTTTTCATAGAATTTATACAGAGAGTGCATCATATTTGGAAGGTAGACATATGGGACTACGTCGACATCAATACTTTGTTCCTACATTTTGATATAACCATATAGTGAATGGTGAACGGAATTTGTGTATGCTCACTTGATTCTTCAACTATCTACATATCAAGTAAGCTAAGCTATATAATTCAATTTATGAATATCTCTATTCACATTACTCTTCAACACTCTCTCTCTCTCTCTCTCTCTCTCTCTCAAAGCAGACATCATGGACACAGTTACAGGTTCATAACCAAAACGTTCCATACAAAATTCAAGAGTCTTCCATGTGACAGTTCAGGTGCCAGGCCAAAGGGTCTAGGATCTCATTGTTTGCACATAGTCCCTTCCTAATTTAGAACCATATCCTAAAATTGCCTTCTCTATGGGATTTTCCTTTCCAACAACAACAACGACAGCCTTTTCCCAACATTAATGGGGTCAGCTATATGGATCCGCCAACGTATAAGATAAAAGGAAAAAAGAAAAAAAAAAGGGGAAAAGACAAAGAAAATAAACAAAGCAATGCAACACCTCTGGGACATCCACCTAAAACTCGGTCGGCAACATGGATCTTTGCCCTCCAAATAACTCTATTTGAAGTCATACAGGGATCCAGACCTAGCCTTTGCATGTCTTTCCATACCAACTCATCAATTGTCATTTTAGGTCTACCGCTAGTTCTTCTAGCTCCTTCCAACTGGATCAGACCACTCCTCCTTACTGGAGCATCCCAAGGGCTCCGATAAACATGGATATACCACCTTAAGCGGCATTCTCGGAGCTTGTCCCGAATCGGGGCCACTCCTATTTCAGCTCTTACACTGTCATTCCTCACTCTATCTCTCCTAGTTTTGATCCATCTCAACATCCTCATATCTGCTAACTCAACTTATCTATGTTATGCTTCTTGACTTTCCAACACTCCGCCCCATACAACATAGCTAGTCTTACAAAAGTCCTACAGAATTTCCATTTAAGCTTTAGAAGAATACGTCGATCACACAACACTCCAAATGCACCTCTCCTCTTCATCCATCCTACTTTAATTCTGTGAGAAACATTAACATCTATCTCACTTTCCTTGTTTATGGTTGACCCTAAATATCTAAAACAGTCACTTTGTGGAATCTCTCTCTTCCTTTCCTTTTAATGAAATTAAGTTAATGATAATAGGCACATTGTAACTTTGTGTAGACATTGTACTAGAGGGGTATTGTCATGTTTCCTCTTTTTCTCCTTTGTTTCCATTAGCTTCTTCTTCCTAAACGAATGGCTTTGGAGTGGGCGGACTCCATTCAAGAAGACAAGTCTGTTATATATCTTAACTATCAAATCAAGAAGTTAACAGTTGCAGACAGCTGTCAATGACTGTATGATATGATACTACCACTGTATGTTCAAGCCATACATTTATTAGGGAGCTTACCAAATATGAATAACTTTGATGCCGCAGACTGGTTAATATTGAATCTGGACTCAATAGCCCAAATTCTTTTTCTTTAATTCATGTTGATGAAAATCATGCATAATTGGCATCCCAATTCAGGGTCATATCCAAGAAAAACAGATCCAGGTTAAGGCAGATTGTTATTTTTTATCTTCTATTTTTTTTTCTCTTCCTCTTCTTTTGAAGCTTTATCATAGAATTATAAATTTGAACTGTCAAATCACATAATTTGAATCTTTTCAGTAGATGCAATATATTGACATAAACTTTATCCTCTTGTACATTGGCTTGCATACAGGTCCAACCTCTTTTGCACCAATTATTGATGCATCAATTGATATAGTGGAGAGAAGCAATGGGCAATATCACGTCCTAGTCATCATTGCTGATGGACAGGTTCATAATATTTCTTTTGTGGCAAGGATTTCTTGTCTCCTCTTTCCATTCTTTGCCATGGATTTATTTTTCTATCCCCATCTACATTTATAGGTCACGAGGAGTGATGATTTGCCACCTGGAAGATTTAGTCCACAGGAACAAGCAACTATAAATTCTATAGTTGAAGCTAGGTAAAAGTATTGAGGATCTGGACCACTCAATTTAAAATATGTTATTCTTGATGACTTATACTGACTAGTGGAGCTTTATTATATTTAGCCATTATCCTCTCTCAATTATTTTGGTTGGTGTGGGCGATGGACCATGGGATGCTATGCAACAATTTGATGATAACATTCCTCAACGGTCATTTGATAACTTCCAGGTACTTAATCACTTGTTGACAACAGCTCTGGTTCACATTTTAACGGGTGTCCGATTTTTATTTTTTATTTTTTTCTTCAATTTAAGAGCTGTATGATCTTTCTAACATCCTTTACATTTAATCTAACGATAAGTTCACTTCAGTAAGGCCCAATGTTTTCTTTTTAATTTGGTTCTTTAAAGTGTTGATTTATCATTACTGAATGTTTATAATCTAACAAACATTTACTAATCAAAAAGTAAATAAATAAGAAACATGTTATATGTGAAAGAATCTGGAGATCATGTATCATCCTCTATGGGCATCATACTGACTTAATACGATCATTATTTGGTACCCTTTTTCTCTCCCTCATTCTGAAAAATGCTTATTTTGATTTATTGTTCAAATTGATACTTGGGATACTTAAAAAAACTGTGAGATAAAGCACTGTAACATCTAGTATAGAAACTTAAATTCACTGTTGATACAGAATTGGGACTCTTTGCTCTATTGTCCTTTTATATAGGTTGAAACTCAAAAGCAGTGAAGAGAAGAGAACTCTTAATATAGTTCGCTATGGACACACTAATTTACAAGTGCTCATTGGAATATAGCCTCTATTGTCATCTTCTTTTAATTAGTTTTGAGACAGTCATTTCAATATACAACAACAACAACTCGGCCTTTTCCCAGCAATCATTTCAATATGTAAATCAAAATTTATGTTACAAAAGTGTAAGCTATTTTGTGTAGAAGTAGGGAATTTAATGATTGGCATGTGCAACGGATTGTGTTTATCAGTATGAACACTAAGTTCTGAAAATTGGTCAAAGATACAGTGCGTTGATTATAAATTGTTCGTTTAAACAGAACACTTATTATCCTCCTTTGGACTTGGTTATATGCAAAAGGCACCAAAATGAAGCTCCAAATCTTTGAATCCATTATCTATATGTACTCTCTATCTCCAGTTCAGCTGGTTCAGCTGCTAATCTTGTTCCCTACATCTACTATATCTATGGCCATATCTTCTTTCATAACCTTTGCCCTTTCTGCTTACTTCCTAAAACAAATCATTCTATTCTTTCCCTTGGTCCTTTTAAACCAAAATTCTTTCAATGTATTGACGACTCACACTCTAATGACCAGTTTAGATTGAACTACAAATACCACTTTATTAGGAGCTAGGATCATTTCACATTGATAGTCATTCTCATTATTAACCAGTATGCCAATAATGCTGGACATTTCTCATATGAGATATTTTCACAGGAAAAAGGTGTGTTTGCTTCATCTGAGTCTATTATTGTTTCCAAGAACCAATCAGAACCCATAGGGCAGGTTTTCTGCTTAATAAGAGTGGACTGTTGCATTTTCTCCTCATGTTGTTTAATCACCTGAGCTTGTCCCTGTGCAGTTTGTAAACTTCACAAAGATCATGTCTGAGAACAAGGAAATGTCGAAGAAAGAAACAGCCTTTGCACTTGCAGCTCTCATGGAAATTCCATTTCAGTATAAAGCCACACAAAAACTCAGGATTGTGGAGTAAGCTAGTAGTCCTGTGAAATAGTTATTGGCTATAGAGTGTTACTTTCTGAAATTTTCATTGGGGATTACTGAGCCCTGAATTAACCTAATCATGCAGAAGTGGAAGAAGAGGGCCACGTACACAACCACTTCCCCCTCCACGTGAAGTGATCGAGCATGATAATGCAGTTAGAACATACCCACACATGACAAGTTCCCAGTCAGTTGAGCATGCATCCCTCATGGACCAGGTAATATTTTTATCACCAGCAGTGCAATTTTGTGTCCAGTATGCATATGGTGTTGTGGAAAAATAATAGTAATTTCTGGCTTCCCTGCAGACCTGCCCCATATGCTTGACAAACCCAAAGGACATGGCATTTGGATGTGGTCATCTGGTAAGCAATCTTAGCTTATTGCATGTTAATATGAAAGTATAATCTGTGATACAGATATTGGTATGTAAATAATGTGGAATGTGAGGTCAATTGATAACTTCATCGAGGCATTTCAGTTGATGATGTTCACACACACACACATACACACAGATGGACCTGTTAAATATTGGTATGTGATGTATGCATCTGAGATCCTTGAAGATGAACATATTCCTGCCACAGCAATTAATCTCATATGCTCTCTCTTTCTTTTAATCAGACATGCAAGGACTGTGGCATAAGCTTATCATTGTGCCCTTTGTGCCGTGAGCCAATAATGACCCGCGTGAGACTCTATTCCTGATAAAATTCTCTTTAGCTGCTGCACGCTTGGAAGCTTGTTGCTGAATTGGAAAAAAAAAAAGTATTGTATTATTCTTCTATTCCTCTTCACTTAATCTATTACTGTACAGTATCTGGCAAAGGTATTTGAAGTTTGGTTTTAGATTTGTATCTTTATTTTTGGATTCAATTGATGACCTCATCAATAAATTGTATTATTTTTTTTTCCCCCGTCTCCCTCATATGAGCAGATAATTATTGATGTATATTACTGTTTGATCAGCTTTTAAAATTTTTCCTTCTTGAAGGTGATTAGAAACCAATCCCATCCTTCCCCTCATTACCAAGTTTGTGTATCAATTTTAAGTAGCAGGAAACTTTCCTACAAGAACTATCAACCATTAATATTTTACTTTCCAAGGCAACAGCCATGAGAAGATTTTCAATCAAACCTTAATAGAGGAAATAATTTCGCAGCCTTGAGTTCCATTGAAGAAAAAATGTTCACAACTTTCACCCTAAAGCAAACATTCAAACAATACAAATAACTCTAACTATTATAGTAAACAAAGAGGAGAACATCCTAAGAAGCAAATAATCCAAAAAAATTCAATTATTTGTCATGATAAAAAGTTAGGGTAAAAAAATCAGGGCAAGTTCAGGGCGGGCCAAAAACATCAACCCTTACCCGCCCTGACCTTGCCTCAAGGTCGGACGGGCCCTTAGGGCCATACAGTAGCAAGAACGCCGTTTTCTTTTTTTAAATATATAATGGAGGTTCTTATCCCCTAAGATGGGACTATAAAATGGCTACATAGTAATCTTAGAATCTACTTAAATTCTAGAATAGCCCTTGTAGCAGTATCCTTGCACGTGTCTGTTCCAGACTGTCAGTCTAGGTTTGCTGCCCACCTGAGTTAGCAATAAAACTGCAGCCTTTAGCATCAATGGGGAGCCCAGAATCAACCTGAATCCATCGGCCAAATCTTTCAATTAGAACTCTAAAGGGGTGCCACTTATCATGGATAAAGGTGATTGTTTAAATAGTAAGAATCATTAATAAAATAATAGGAAGAAGCTTAAAACACGATAAATAATTTAATTAAGATGAACCATCAATTTTAACACAAAACACAAAATAGAAGTTGTTGAAAAAGTATTCCACATCAGGGGCGCGGATCCTTCTAATCATGTGAAAAAAATATAGGATTAAAATCTCTCATGAAATATAAACCTTAAACCTATAGATCACCATAGAAAGATTAAGAACACAAAAGACAATGGGATTGAAACTTGAAACACCGAATCATGGCGGTAACCGCATCTTGTAAACGACACAGGACCTTCCATGGTCACAAGAACTCGCAACACTACTAACATAGATTTAATATAATAGTGTGGCAACTGAATAACACCTTGTCAGTCTAATTTTCTCTCCCTTAAGAGATACAATCACATTAGAGAAAATTCTTTATGGTTCCAATGAACCTGTATGTCTTATCTTCAATAACTCAAGTGTTATAAGACATACCTTAAGGTTAATAATTGAATGCCCCAGCTTTTGCTTAAGGTTAACACATACCTTAAGACTTCAAACATTTATATATATATATATATATATATATATAACTTGCCAACATATAAAACATCCAAGTGTTAAATACAACAGTTATACCAAAACTACATTTTATTGAATAGAATTGCATGCAAAAGACAGTTAATATATAATCCCAAAAATTACCAAAAGGTAACAATACAGATGAAAATCTTATTACTTTTTTTTTGCTAAAAGATGATTATATTAAAAAGAAATGGAATACATCATAGAAAAAAATAGGGACAAAGCAGAAACCCTTAGAGCCACTATCAATCTCCACCTTCGACATGGCCATCAGCAGAGAAAGAGAGCATTGCCCTAGGAGCATCTAAAACTATTCATGCCCAGGATATCATTTTCTACATAATCAGCTATATGTCTAGGGAAAGACATCGAGAATTCTGAAATTCCAGATTTTGAAGCCTCTTTTACCAGAAAATCTGCAATCGGATTTGCTTCGCAAAACCAATACAATATCTTCCATGGGTTGATTCCAGAAAGGGGAGAACAGCCAGCCATCTTTGAAGGATAAACCATGGGATATGGTTTCTCTGGATCGCAGAAACGACCATAGTCGAGTCAGATTCTATCCACATGCCCCTTGCACCCAGCGCCTTAGCAATCATAATTCCTTCCAAGACTGCCTCAAACTCTGCTTCATAAATCTTTTTTATTCCTAGAAAAATACTAAATGAGTCACACACCTGGTCTTCATTATCGCGAATAATCCCACCTGCTCCCGCCCTTCCTGGGTTTCCCAGAGAGCTGCCATCAACATTAACCTTCAACCAGTTTTGCTGGGATTTACACCAGTGAACTTCCAACGGGGTATATGCTTGTGAGCCTCTATTGTCAAACCCAGTCTTTTACAACAAATAACATCAATCGGAGGTTTCACCTCCCCCTTCACCTTCCCTACGCAAAGGCCAAGCTCTTGACGACAGTAGTCAAATATTTGCATCTCAGCCCTGTAATCATTATCATGACGCCGTCTATTCCAAATAAAAATTTTATTACATAATAGAGAAAAATAAAATATCTTCCACTAAACAACCGCATCCCATGATGTTCCTAAGCCCATGCTAATGACATGTCTCTCAAAGACACAAGGGTGAAGGCCTTTAGTAAGGGGATCAGCTACCATATCATTTGTATCAATATGCTCCACTGTGATGTCACATTTCTTAACATTTTCTTTTACGGTCAAATATTTGACCTCCATATGCTTGGACTCTGTGATGCCCTTATTGTTGTTAATAAACAACACAGCATAATTGTTATCATGGTACAACTGGATGGATCTAGCCACAAAATCAAACACTATCAACTCCCTTATGAGGTTCCTGAGCCAAATTGCCTAAGTAGTTGCTCCATAGCATGCTACAAATCCTGCTTGCATAGTTGAAGAAGTTATCAATTTCTGTTTCATACTTTTCCACGATACTGCTCCACCTGCCATTAAGAAAATATATCCTAATGTGGACTTCCTGTCATCCTGACAACTAGCAAAGTCAGAGTCTGTATACCTACTAGTTGTAGGTCCTAAACATGTCTGTAAATCAACATATAATTCTTTGTCACTTTTAAGTACCTTAAAACTTTCTTGGTAACAACCCAGTGATCGTGAGTAGGGTCTGACTTATATCTGCCTAGGAACTCATGTTGCAAAAGCAATATTTGGTCTAGTACAAACTTGTGCATACATGATACTTCCAAGTTCACTAGCATAGGGTACTTTCTTCATTAAATCTCTCTCAATATTACTTTTAGGGCATTATAATAAGCTCAGTTTATCACCCTTGAAAATTGGAACATTCCTAGATTTGCAATCCAGCATACTGAACCTCTCTAGAACGCGATCAATATATGCCCTCTGAGAAAGACCTAACAGTCGGCGAGAACGATCCTTATGGATCTCAATGCCAAGGACAAAAGACACATCACCAAGGTCCTTCATATCAAACTCCATAGATAACAGTTGCTTTGTCTCATGCAACAGTCATAGATCACTGCTTGCAAGCAATACATCATCCACATAAAGTATAAGGAAAATAAATCTGCTCCCACTAACCTTGTGATATATACACTGATCTACTTGGTTCTTGACAAAACTGAATGAAGTCACAACACTGTCAAACTTAAAGTACCATTACCTAGAAGCTTACTTGAGCCCATAAATAGACTTATTAAGTCTACATACAAGATTATTATAACCATTCACCGCAAGACCTTCAGGTAACTCAACAAACTCCCAAACACCATTATGTTTCATCAATTGTATTTCATCTTTCATTATATCCAACCACAAATCTAACTGAGGACTAGAAATAGCATCTGAATAAGAAACTAGATCAATCACAATGTGATGAAAAAAAAATTCTACATAATGTAGCTGTATAAGGTCACTGATGTCAATGTGAATAACCTCTAATAGGTCAGAACTATGGACTGTCGACTTCTTGAACAATTCTTTCAACATTATAAGAAACATACATATCATGAGGAGCTAAACATAATCTATATAGTCCATAAGACATAGTACAGTAACCAACCTTATTTGAATCATGATTAGTTGCACTGCTATCTAGCCACCAAGAACTGAATGGGGCTTCTGATAAATGGGATTCACAAACATGCCTCTAAGTCACCTTCAAGAGTAGACACATAACGTTCTTTATTTCAAAATGATAACCACATAAGTCTAAAACTGAAACGGAAATTAAATTCCGCCTAAAGGATGATATATAAAATGTGTTTCTTTAAATAAATTGGATTCACAAATAAGTGCCAAAGAATCATTACTTGTATGTTCATGTTTAGATAATCAAGTCTTGTACTTAGGGCATTCCTTCTTCATATGACCCTAGTGACCTCCCTCCTTAAAAGTGGTTTTCTTATGAACCAAATTGTATACTCATGTTTAGATAACCAAGTCTTGTACTTAGGGCATTCCTTCTGGCTCTTTTTTTTACAAAAGAACCAGTGACCTCCCTCCTTAAAAGGGGTTTTCGAGTTTGGTTTGATAATCCACCATCCAAATTATATAGTCTCTAACACCTCTAGAACCATCATTCTTCAAATTAAAAAATTCCTGCAGAAAAGTTCCTATTTCAACGACCATGAAAACATATTCCAACATTTGATAGGTTATCACCTTTGGGTGTATAGAATACTTCGGTTAGTCAATTCTCAATTATATGCTATCTATGTGAATAAAACTCTCTTATAATGGGACATAATTAGTATCAGTCACATCAAACCAAATAATATGTAATTGGTTAAAAATTGTCCCTAAAATTACATTTGATGCTAATAACATTGTTTAAAACTTTAATCATCCATTATGATATTTCTTCATTTATTTTTAATCTCATAAAATAATCCTTAATCAATTATGGTTTCAAAATAATAATCCCTAATCAATTAGGATTTCAAACTAATCATCCCTAATCAATTATAGTTTCAAAATAACCATCCCTAATTAATTAGAGTTTCAAATAATTATCCCTAATCAATTATGGTTTCAAGATAATCATCCATAGTTTTGATTATGGTTTTAAATCTAAGCATCTTTAATTCATAGATTCAATCCAAAAACTATAATCTATCCCTCATACATTTGATTAGGATTATAATTAGGGTTTTAAACATAATCACTCCCTTACAAACATGATTGCAAACATGATTAGGGTTCTAAACCTAATCTATGGTGGCTCTAATACCACATGTAAAATTAAAATTTCTCACGAGATATAAACCTTAGACCCATAGATCACCATAGATAGATTAAGAACACCAAGAACAATGGGATTAAAATTATAATCAATAAAGACGTACCTTGTTTGGGATCCATAGTAAAACAAAGCGCAACGAAAAAGCTTTTGATCTACGTAACAAAGTACTTCTCCTCTATTCCTTTATAATCACTAACTAAATGAAGAACCTAAACGTACAAGCGAGGAAGCCACAAAAAACCCCGTCTCTTTTTCTTTCTCCCTCTCTCTCTCTCTCTAGAATGCACAATGTGAATTAAGATTAGGGTTAAAGGAAGGACATAACTCTCTATTTATAAAGTTTCACAATAGACCCACTCATCACACGTCCACTGGTTAACTAAAACCCACACTAACTAACCCATATTAAACTAATTAAAGCCCGTATGTCTCGCTTAATTAGACCAAATAATTAACCTGATTTTATTAAAGCACAAAAACCTAATTAATATAAACCCACATAGAAATATTCTAACAAAAAGAAATTCTATTCCGAAATCAAAACTCCAATGCATTTCATGGTCATCATCGTAATGGGCAGTGCCAATCCCTATTACCATCCTAGGCAACACTAGGCAAGTAGAGAGTATTTCAGAGTTACCCAGATGCTTTCAGTGGCCATTATCAACATCAAGCCCCAAGATTTACTGAAAAGGTACAATGGCTCTCTTTAGCATCAGTCATTTGCTAACATGAGTAGTTGAGACTCGACTTATATACATACTCCGCAAATAGTAGTTTTACAACTTAAACCAAAAATAAACAAATAACTGACTAATTCTAGATGGGCAGACAAGAGGTCTTAGGTACAACTGATCCAAGAAACCAAGGTACCCTCAGTTAACAAACAACGGTTAAGACATCTGCAGAGAAACATCAGCTCACAATATTCACCCCCCCCCCTTTACACCATACAAGTGTTTATGCCTGCATTTTTCACTACTCAGAATTTCAAAGGAAGCTGGGTGATTCTGTGATATGTCACAAATTAATGCCAGTGAATTAATTCTGAGCAGCATATCTCTGAAATTATCTCTGAAGCATTCCATCCGTTGGCAGAACCGTCCTTCACAAGTAGAATAACCAATGCCAGGATGCATGCAACAAGAGCTCTGGCATTTGGGGTCATTACTGGTATTAGAGAACATGAGCATTACTGAATGATGGGGTCAAAAATTCCACCGATCCAATTGCATCTTAGCTTCAGCCATGTCCTTCTGTGCCTTCTTTCTCCGATAAAATATGGGACAATCCCGACTGAAAGCCAATGGAAAAATGCCTCCATAATTTGATCCTAGAGCTCAAAATCAATATGACAATATAAACAGAGTGAGGAAGAAACAAAACCTCGTGCAAAGCACATCCTGGTGAAGAGAGCCTTGACACTCCTGGCACTGTGTCCATAGCCTCCCAAAAAGCGTCTCCAACTCACGCACTGTAAAAAATCACCTCCCACAAAATTTTCAACAAGCATTTTGTGAGGCCCCAGTGTTCTTGAATAGGTAGCAGTAACAAATGAAGAAGAGACAAGGCTGTGTACCATTATCAACTGTTTTACAATACAGTTCTGCTTCCCTTCCCTTGCAGTGTGAGCAGAGAGCATGGTCTGCATCTCTGATTCCAAAAGTAGAAAGCATAGTGATGAATCGGGATAGTCAGATATATATAAAGAGAAAGAGAGACTGTACATAAAACTCGTGTTCTCCTCACAGTTCAGTCACAAAGCTACAAATAAACTACGATATATTGATCTCTAGCAACAATCTTCTTTCATATTTTTGGAGCCCATCAACAATTGAAGAGACTCAATCAGAATTCACAACAATGAAGACTGGAGAACCACTATACTCCACTCTGTGGGCACATAACTCAAAAGAATAAGCAGGTTGTACACAAAATTGTCTGAATGTTCAGTTTGAGTTTTCAGGTTTACAAGGCAGATGAATGTGCAAGACAAGTTACAGCTCAGGGAAATGCAGACCTCTATGTCAGTTTGGAGTGACTGGAAATAGAAAAAGAACAACCCAAAGACTGAACCCCACATAATGATTCTAATATCTAATAATTAAGCATTATAACCTCTGTTGTCAGTTTGGAGAGACTGGAAAATAAAAAAAGAACAACCCAAAGACTGAACCCCACATAATGATTCTAATATCTAAGTAATTAAGCATTATGACAATTTATCAATATATTTCTTTAACAAACAAGAACAGGATAGGGAATCATGAAGTAAAAGTACCTAATTAGAGCTTTGCATCCAAGGCAACTGAGCTGTTTTTTAGCAAATTTCATTATACCACTGTTAGAGGGAGTTGAAATGTAAACAGATCGAGTGTGACTGCCATGGAAAAGTTCCTTGTTTGCATTCTTTAGAATCGGCTCAAAAATTCTCAAAAGCGGCTGCAACATTAAAAATAGTTAAATAAGGACAATTAATTAAATCTAAAACAAACAAATAATCAACTAACCTTGCTAATTTGATTTTCGAGGTAGTATTGAGGGTCTATCGGAATGTTATTCTCCAGTACATATATTGGATCCTCTGACTTCTCGTATGCCTGCAAGTCATCAATAAAAAAATTGACTGGCAAACTAGCAAATAAGACACTAATCACTTCTGAAACAACAAAAAACATGTGATAAATTACCTTTGCACCTTTTGCAGCTTTGACGATGACATATGGAACACGATCCCCAACATCTGGAGCCGTGGCAGCATCTCGCTGATTCATTGCATAAAGTGAGAACAGATTTTTTTTTGGTTTGGGGTGGGGGGAGAGAGATCTCTAGAAAACCATCAAATGAAGGCTTATTAAAAAAAACAATTGTTAATACAATCATTGATAGCATGATTTATGTCAACATTTAGTCTCTAACAACTGATAAGCCACAAAATTGACGGTAAGGATCAACAAAGACATAGGGTGGTTGTTCCTATCCATTTTCATGTATTCCTATATCTCTTAGGAAGCAGTGCTAGAGCATCTCTGTTCAAGTCCGAGTGACGGCATCTTCTAAAAGATTAGAAAAATCTTATAATTATAATAAAATTTTGCACACCAGTGAGACATGGTTAACACAGAAATCAAAATAATATAAAATGTCACTGCCGCTCAAGGATGCCAGCAATTTTGTGGTAGTATGTTAATATAGGCAGAGTTAATTGAAGAAGGCAAGTAAAAGCACTCAATTACAAAAGGATATTAAGTAGACAAAGTAAAAGTTACCTTCCTCATACGTTCAGCAAGTTCAACATGTGCTGCCTTTACTGCATAATCATCGCCTGTTTTTGTCAGACCCTGACTCATTGAAGAAGTCCCACATTATAGCATGCCAGATAGATTTTTAGTGCAAGGGATTTATTATCAGCATTTATAAACCAGACTCATGTTTCTTCACCTTAGTTATAACCAAAAGTGACAAATCCATGCGGTTCATAAGAAGATCTGAAATGGTGTTCTTAACATACTGGACAGCACCAGGTATGTCTCGGTCAATTAATATTTTGTGCAGACATTCAGTCACTAGGTTTTTAACCAGTAGACAGTTGTCCCTTCGAACAGTTTCGATGCCTGCAAATCATGAATAATAAATTAAGAAACAAGGTTGACATCATATGGAAAAATCAGATGGCAGATAAATGCTGATGTTCACCTTTGGTGTCCATTTTGTCAAACTTATCTGGATTTGTCCAAAAGAGCCCAGCATATCTCTTCTTACTAATCAGTAGATATGGATAATAAACTTTCTCGAACTCTAGTTTGATGGGCTTCCCAAGGCAATATTTAAAAAAGATCATAAATTATCAGGATGCACCATAAAGGAAGATAAAAAAGATAAAAGCACAGTTTACAGGAAAATATATGCGCCAGTAACATAATGATTTCACACTCAAAAGATTGAAATGATTAATAAAGTAACCCCAGAAGGAGAGAGTTCTACAAAGCAGAAAATAAAGACCCATGTACGCTGCATTTATTTCAATATAAACTTGACTTGCAGTGCAAAAGGCCTAAGTTGATCCGGGACAACAAAGTATCTAAGCTTAAAGCTAAAATCTTATTCAAGGTTTGGTAAGATCTAGAGTTTCTTTAGATGAGCATATATAGAATGTATCTTTTGAAAAGTGCTCTTGGGACCTTTTTGCTTTGCCACGAGGAAGCTCAGTTGGTGCTCCAATTTTGTGGAGCACTTATCAAAACCACGCTTGTCTCAAGAGATAAGTTTCAGCCCCTGAAACAATACGCCATGTAGCACAACGAACAGGTCAATTTTGGTCCAGATTTGGTCATTGATGATACAAATGGAACGACTTCGATACATGTTGGACATATGATTGGCTGCAAAAATTGATAAATGACCAATCTATATGGTCCCCTATTTAATATAATTATTAGAATCCCTACACTGATTTAACAGCTGAGAACACAAAGGAGAGAATTCACTAGATGGTAGTCAGATGTAGATCCCCATCATGGGCTACACTAACGCAGGAGGAAGATCCAGCCAAAGCAGCCATCGAACCAGCTATTGGGCTGAGTTCGATCCACCTCTATTAAAGGCCCATCGGCCCAGCATAAGAAGTTTTAAGTTGCTGTTATTTGTTTCCTAAATTAGAAGTTAAGAGTTAGTTTCTAATTTGTCTTAGTTTCCTAATTGGAGTCCAACTCCTAATTTGAATCCAACTGCTATTATTGTAACTTCAGTCCTCTATTTAAAGAGGAGCTGCAGTAGACACAAATCAGATTTGAATTAATAAGCGTGCACTGGATACACCCTTAGACTATTCAAGGTGTGTTCAATCCGTCCAACAGTCAGATTGACCACACCAACAATCCACATGGCAGAAGCCGCAGAACCATGCCAGCCATCGAGAGATACTCTCTAGATTTGCTTGTTTAGAGAACCTTTTGACTTCAATCGTAGATCAACTATCAATAACAAGGTGATTAAATCCAAAAGGTTCATATAATCACAATGGTTGAGTATTAAACATCAAGAAAAGCTATGCTCTGTCTGTGCTATTCATAATTAAAAAAATCTATATTTCAGAAAAATTAAGTTCCTTGGCTAATGATTGGGATTGAGCTGAAATGAAACTGAACATGCAACAGTAAACAAATCAAAATACATTGGACACACCAAATTGTACCATTACTGAATCAGTGTCCCCATAGATAACCTGAAATCATACAATAATAATTTTAGATAGAAGAACAAAAATAATAATTTAATCAATTCTTAAGTTAAACATATCCCAATTTTTTATCCCTCATTTATATTAAGAATCAGATTAAAATGAAAAATAAAAAGGATTAGCACACTAAAGGCCAATATTTATGAAAGCTTTCAAGGCTATGATGCAGTAGCACTTGACTGGTTGGACCAGCATGACCGTCTTTGGAAACCCAAACCCAAAAAGAACCAGTCCATACATTGTAATCCAATGATGAAAATAGAAAAGTGTTGGTTGCTGAACGTGAGTGTGATGATTATGTGATCCCTTCTCTCCCCTGCAACTCTGAGACTATCTAGAGAGAGAGAGAGAGAGAGAGAGACTTATAAATTTGATTGGTATTATAATTTTTTGACTTAGTCTTTAGATGACATTAAGATCCATTTTCGGAAAAAAAGGAACCGAGGAGAAATTTTATCTTTGGTCTTTGGGCCCAAAGTACCTTTAGGGTTCATGTTTACGGTCAATTTGTCATTAGGCAGATTTCATAAACAGTAAACAGAGTTAAAACAAATTCTTAGAGTTTTTGTAGGTTAAAAGTAAATGTTTTCATGTAATGGCAAAATTATAATTAAAGATAAAAAGGGGCCTTGAACTTGATTAGATTGGGTTTTATGGATATTTGTGAGCTTTAAAGAGTATCAATCCCCCCCCCCCTTTCCTAAACGTAAAGCCCTGAAGCTCTCCCACCTTGCTTTTGCATATGGCCTCATGTTATTCTTTAAGCTGACCCCTCTCCCTTGCTTCTTCTCTTGCTTGCTTGTCCCAGAGTATTAAAACTCCCAATTTTAAGTGTTGTGTAAAATATGGAGTATTGAAATATACGAATATTTCGCTGAAAGAGTATTAATTCCCAATTCAAGTGTTCTGTAAAATATGGAGAGTTCACTAAATATATTAAAATGGCAAAGCACTATTGCCTTCAAATTAAGTATCGACTTCTTGCATCGGTCAAAATATTCCTTTAGCTAATGCATCAGATCAATATTAAATATTTTAATGGTCTAACCAAGTTTCTATCTGTCTTTTTAAACATCATTGTGATATGTAATCCAGCATGGCCTTGCCGAGTCACATCAGATATTTACACTAATACAGATACAGTATTTTGTTATCATAGTTAATTACTCAATTCATTTCATCAACCACATTGGACAATTATAAAGGTCCAGCTCCAAATAAATTATAATTAAAAACATTAACGAACCTTCAAGCAATAAACAGCAAGCCGTCTTCTAGTCTCTGAGTTCCCATTCTGAAGGTCAGATATTATAGAGTGGTGAACGTCCTCTTTCTGCGCCAGGGTGTCAGAAACAAAATCTCAATGTTCAACACATGCAATCTCTTTCACAATAAACAATGGCTGGTTGGTTACAACCCATATGGGCCTAGACCGAACAACACTGGAATTATTCGCGATTTATATTCACTTTTGAAAAAATCGCGAATTTTAAAGAATTTTATTTTTAATTCGGATTCGATCCGAATTTTTGATAAAATTCGGTTCATGGCCCAGGTACAAATGACGAGTCCTTGGGTAACCTGACCCAACCCAAAGCCCAAAGTTTTTTTTCATATATATATATATATATATATAAATATTACACGTATTGTGGCGATATACATAATATAAGCACATTCTGGATATAGTTAGTGTAAAAGTGTATAACGTGCTGAATGGTGCATTAGCCTCCTCATTCCTCTTGGGCTCTTACAATCAATCTGAGAAGAAGATTTCAAATCAAACCAATCACTCCATTATTTTCAGATTTTTTTCTCTTGAGAGAAGCAAAAACTAGCAGACGTCATCAGGTTTTCTTGTTTGACAGGAAACAAGGCACATCCGAAAGTGTCCTGTCTTCATTACTCCACACACATTTCTGGCTACATATTGAAAGACTATGGTGGTTCCATGGAACTAAGTCTCGGTCGAAACTGACCGAAATTTCCAAGTTGTTTTGGTTTTGGGCCTGGCCAAAATGAAACCCATGGAGTTCAAGATAAATGATGATAATATGAAAAGGAAAGCAAAACCTTCACCTGCTCTCCAAGAAAGTGTGCGGAAACAGAATTCAATGAATATGAACTTAGCTTATAATCCCTCTGCATACACTGGGGTCAGAAAAAGTTGATGAATAGGTTGGTCACGATTACAAATATGGAGCATCCTAAAGTAAAAGAGCTCCGCTGACCTGAAGCAAATCAAATTGAACTCTCCCTTCAATTGTAACTTCTTTACTCTCCCTCGTTCCAAGTTGTCTGCAAACACAACAGATTATCAATGCAAGCAGTGCTTGTAATCATCTCTAGTAATTGACAGAAATCAAAAAAAGGAAAAGCAATTACCAAGGAAATATTATCTATGAAATGGATCACAGGCCTCCTAAATCAGTGGATTAAATTAACCAACAAACACCTCCCACACCACCCCACCCCACCCCCAAACCAATGTTTAGGGCCTACACCCAGAACTGGCTAGAGTAAATCGACTCATCCCCAACCTTAACTCCTAAATTCCATCAAGGAGCAACAACTGAATCATATACTTTTTCAATAGTTACTACTTATCTTTATATATTTCTTTCTATCTTCTTGGTCTTCCAATTGTAGATTCTCAAACTGAGACAGCTAGTTAGTCCTTTACCAATATGAAACAAGCCACAAGGTTTGTTTCACAAATTCTCATCAATCTAAAATTGTTAAAACTAGCTCTTTCCCAACTGATTGCCAAGCATCAGTTATTGATTCGAGTCTGAAGCAGCAACTTCATACAATAAATGTTGACTTTTAGGACCAATTCTAGGACAGCCCCCAAGAGACCCTGTGGAAGCAGGACTTGCACCAGGTTATGGCCCTTAGTTAAGTAGTTTTGTGAAAGCCGAAGGCACGAAAATGACAAGGAGAAGGACAATTTTTTTAGACTAGGAGACATGAGCCCTCATGACTTACAGAACAGATGGCCCCATAAAGGGTAGATTGGAAGGACATGATTTGTACAGCCTACACCAAACCTGCCGGACTAAGGCATAGTTGATAATATAACACGAGCCAAAACAATATGTACGGCCATGCATTTGAAAGAACTAAAGAACAACTCTTGGTACATGGAATATAGTATCCTGACACCCTTTGCCTTGGGGACTGGCAACTTCTGAATCAGAAAAAGAAAAGAGAACAGGAAAGTGATGCATATTCTATGAGCAGAAGATGAGAAATTAAAGATCTAAAATTTTGATACTTCAACAGGACATTTTTCAAATTTCCCAACTTGAAGCATCCACCACAGCAAGTATTGAAGTACAGAAACAATTTTGGAATGCAATGTTAAATACACTAATGAGACAGAAACAAATTACCCTCCAAGCAAGCAAAAGATCTCTTTCTGTGTCAAATGACAACACGTCAACACCAACTATTGGAGAGCACGACTTCAGGGTCATGACATTGCGCACAAATGGCTGATTCTCCCCTTGTAAAGTGACTAGATTGGCCACCTAGAAAGAAATAGAAATGAAAATTACTGCAAGGAAATAAAAAAATATCCTAATGATACTAACAACGACAAAGTACAATTTATATTTCCTATTAAAGGATTAAAACTCAACCTGAATAACAGGATCATGCTTGGGCTCAGGAAAGAGCCCTTTTCGACCAGCACACTCAATGTCAAAACTCAAGATGCGGAATGGAGCCATTTTTGAAAATTCCCCTTCAGCAGAATGGCTTATTATGTCGCAATACCTGGGACAATTGTAAGGAAAGAAACTTCCACAAACAGAACAATAATACACAAGGGAACTAACTGTGAATGTCTGGATACAGACAGTCAAACTCCAGCTGGGAATAGGACAAATTTTTTTCTGTCTTCACATATTTTCCAACAGGAACCTCAACCCAATTACCTCCAACAATATTACAATCAATCATGAAACGTAGAGCCAATTGGGAACCATTGTTGGCAATGCAACCACAATTTTAAGGAAAGGATGAGACTGCTGTTGTTGGTAATACATAATGCTCCTCTTCTGCACCATCTCGATCCGTAGAACACATTTGGGAACTTTACTGTTTTTATTTGATTCCCTCATCCTCACCTAGAAATGCCCATCATCAAAACCAAGTATTACCCAAAATTAACTATTATAAATAAACCAACCTTTATAAAAGTAAAATACCAGGGGAGAACAAAGACATGAAGAAAAAAGAAAAGGAAACCTCAAGAATTTGATGAAGGCGGGAGATATCATCAGGGCCCATGCCCGGGGGGCAGCTAACGTAGAAATATGGCTCAAATCCATGAACATGGCAGCAAACACTGTGTCCTACCAATACCAAATTCAGAGATCTCTTTAATATGGAGCATAATTCAAAGAACAAAATTACAACACCAAAGTTAATGGAACTACAATGGCTTCAAACCGTCTTATTACCTTCGGCAGGGGAATTATGTACTCAAACAGAATGACCTTTTTTTTGTAAATCAGAAACAGAACAGAGAGGGGATCAAAGGAGGCACTGAAAAGACATCCAAGCAGGATTAAACCGGTAAGGACACTCTGCAACACAAGAAGACCTTAAAGGCTATAGATTGCAAGATCCTCTCCCAATGCATTCATATACATTGGAAATCTTAAAAATATAAGGCATAGCTATAGAGTCAGAACCTCCTTACTGACATTTGATACATTGTTAGCGTCAACTGGCCCTCTTCGAATCCATGCTAATAAGATAATAAAAATTTCATGCCCTGGTCACTTAATGCAACTTCAGATATTCAAAAACTTACGCCCAAGAAGAACGGCAATGACTAGTTGAAAGAGTTTTCGAGAGGTCAATAGAATTTTAATCAGCAACTGCTGTTTCTTGGGGTTTGAGTCCCTGTCCCTTGTTATGTACCTGCCAAATCAGTTATAGGACAAGATCTCAAACCTGTGGTTCACAATGCTATTTAGGGCTCCCCTTTTATTCCCCTTGACATAATCTGAATTCTAAAGGGCAGACCTCGGCGCAATGGTAAGGTTGCTCCACTGTGACCTAGTGCCTAGTGGTCGAGGGTTTGGGTCAGAAAACAGCCTCCCACAAAGCGGGGGTAAGGCAGCGTACATTATGACCCTCCCCATACCCCATAGTGGTGGGAGTCTCATGCACTTGGTACGCCCTTTTTTAATATAATCTGAATTCTGTGTGAAAATGGATGTAATAAGATACATGAGCCAAAACCATGGGAGTAGGTACTCTTGAACATGTAGGGGGAGAGAAAGAGAGAGTCTTAGAATATGCATGGGAGAACTTGGGTTTACAGCCACACAAGGCTCTGGGCACTTTTCTGTTTCTGCAAGCAGAAAAGGGTAGGCCCTAGGTTAGCAAGAATCCAACACCCAGCAACGAAATTGGCATGACGATGCCTCCCTCCCATCCCCACCCCCTCCTCTTTTAAAGTTGGCTTTACCATGTGCGGGTAACCTATTACAAATCGCTGTATCGACTGAACAATAGTCTTTATATGCATCGGAGTTCAAATTCAAAGTAATAAAATGGAAGCAAAGAAAGTGAACCAACCCTCCCTGGTAACACCAAATATCCTGAGAATAGCAGCTGGGCCAGACGCTTTCGGCATTAACACCTTGTGACTATCTCCGATCACATAATCAATCTCCAATTGTTTAGGGCTTGTCGCTCATCTGCGTCGCGAAGTAGTGCTTCTTCTTCTTCATGGAGGAGGGTTTCGTCTAAGAAGACGTCCTCGTCCATCTCTTCGTCCTCCATCACTGCTTGATGTTTCGTTGTCGGTGCAACTTTTATGTTTCTATGTCATTTCCCATATTTACCAACAGAAAAAAAATTGTTTACTATTAATGATTCATCACTGCTAACTACCTAGCGATTTATTAGATAGACAGACATGTATAACACACTAATTTAGGGTTATTCTTGTGTTTCTTCTATGATTCTAATTCTCATAGCACAAATGAGTTTTTAAAACAAATTTCAAAACAGTTTGTTGACACATGACGAAGGACCATGGTTATATGATTGCATAAGTACAATGTATATTTTTTTAAAGGGTAATTTATAGCGCCACCCCCTAGAGAATGCCATAATTATAAGAACATCAGTCACTGTTAAGGAATATACCTTATATATTGATGTCAGCAATTATATTTTATTTTAAATATCAAAATACCCTTATAAAATATGAAGTATCTAAAATACCCTTGTAATAATTTCTTTCACCCAAATCTAAGAACTTGTCATCAAGTTTCACATCCCAGCAACTTCTCACATCTAAGGATTCGAGTTCTCGGCAACCAGAGAGAATGTTGGTTTGACGGCGAGCCATGGAACCACCACTCGATGTCCGGCGCAGAAATAGAGAGGGTGTTCTTATAATCATTGCATTCTCCAGGGTGTGGCGCTGTAAATTATCCTTTTTAAAACGATCTTTTTTTAGCTTGGATGCTAATTAACTTGCAATAGGGTAGAATACATGACGTATGCATGATTCTTGATGCACCGGAAAGGTCTTTTTGAGTGCTCTTTAATAGGTACTAATTTAAATTAATTACCCTAAAATAAGTTGAGAATACTTTTAGAATTGGGTTCCATCGTCCATGAACAATAGAATCTTGCATTTTCAAATACTATAAATTTTGTAATAAAAACACACTTAATCCATAAGTTTGATCCAATTCCAAGATCGCTTGATTAGCTTTTAAGCAGTCATCTTTAAAGGGCATTTGGTAATTTATTAGATTACTTATTCCCAGATTACCAAAAGACCTTCGAACCTCAAAAAAAGACCATACATCCTATTATATAGGACATCCATTCATCATCGTTGTGCACCATGCGGTTGTGAGGTTAGTATGGGCCCGCATGATTAGTGAGGCCAAAGGCCTGGATACCCGTTGTTAACAAAAAAAAAAAAAAGACATGAGTGAAGGCACGATGTTGTAGGAATACAATTCATGAGTGAATACATAAAGTTTGAGTTACAAGTATGCTTTCACGAGTGGAGACATAAAGTTGGAGTTACAGGTATGCTTCATAGAGATGCGCTTCAGAAAGATGAAGGCAATCTGAAACTGCAAGCTTCGCACAATTAGGTTGGAATCACCGCATTTGGATAGCGAGAGTTTTAACAATGGGTTGGGGTTTGGGTAGGTCGAATGAAGTATCAAGTTTTTTCACAATTTTCGTCGCTTCCACTTGTTTATAGACACAAGAAAAACAAATCTAATTTGTTCTCCATTTCTATTTCCAAACACAAAAATAGACATAAATTTTATTTAAGTTTCCAAAAACAAGTGAAATGAAAAAAAAAAAAAAATCCAAGCACAATAATTGCCATCATTGAAGGAATTCCTCCTTCATATCGCATGAGCTAAAAACTCAATAGTATCATCAAATACTCAAAAGGGAGAGATGGTTATTTTTAGGTTTAAATAGTTGAAAGATTTATAAGGAACAACAATCTTTTTGTCTCTCAAATTTGTTTACAGAAACGTTGAAACAAGTTCGACTTGTTTCATAAATGGGTGAAACGGAACAATTTTATCAAACTCTTTTTATGTTGTTTTTCCGTTTATGGGAACAAGAAATGGCAGAAACGGAATGTTGTCAAACGTTGTCCAATTATCACATTGAGGTGTTTACAATGACATGTCAAAATTCAAATTCCAAGTCTAAACCATACCTCTTCACATGTAGGGATGCGTGCCCAAGTGCTATCAACTGTTCAATACCACTGGGGCACTAGGCCACTTTAGGGTACCAGGTAGGATCTGGGTCTGCTTATAGGTCACTCCCAGCTATCGGATGCGCGCTGGAGGTACTAGATAGGATCTGGATCCGCTTCTGCATGCTTCTTTATCTGCCAAGTGGTTAAACCTTCAATTACCATGTGGCATGCAATGAAATCCACTTGGATGGTTAATAATGCAGCAATAGATTTCGGTAGTGACAAAGATGAAAACTGGCAGTTGAGGGAAAATCATTTTCTGTTATAGAAATGATTACATAGGGAAGTACGAAGGCTATACTCATTATTAGACACAAGGAGACTTGGAAGAACATAACATAGAATGGGAGAACAAAAACATTTGCTAAAAACCTCCTTATATAATTTTCATATCATCTATAAAACATGGGAAAATGCTAGCAGGTCACCTAGGAATTAGGTATGCTAGCATCTTCTGTCCGTTAGATGAAATAGAAAAGATCTCATCCGTTCATAAACATTACCTTACATAATCTTCCCAATACTGTCACTCTATAACCATTTTTTCTACTTTTCTGCAGCCGGCTCCCCTCCCTTCCACAAATTTGTATCTCCTTCACCGTCTTTCTCTCTCTCTCTCTCTCTCTCTCTCTCTCTCTCTCGTCTCGTCTCGCATGCCCCCTTGCAATTGAGAGGGATTTCACAGCCATCTACAACCCTTAGTTTCTGTTAATGGCAACCATAGTTTGCCCTAATTATATTGTAAGAAAGAAGTTTTACCCAAACCATCATTTATTCTCTCTATATCTCTCTGAATCAAACCCACAAAAAGCAAGAGATTGAGAAATTTTACCCAAACCATCGTCGTCATCGTCATCGTCATCCTGTAGTCAACTTCATCATCTTTAGAAATTCTTGTTCTTTTGTGTGAACGTTTAACGCTAGGTTTCCTTTGATCTCAAAGAACAGATCGGGATTTCAATCCAATAACCCTTTTCTCCTCCTCCTCTTGACTCCTGCCACTTACCGCCTCAAAATCAAAAGTTTCATCTGAATCTTCTCCAGCAAAGGAAGAAATGTAATCGGTAATTATAAGATGTATAATTTCCTTCATCTAAATCATCCGAACCCTCTTCTTTAGAACGAACCCTTATCTTTCCACTACGCTGAGGAACTAATTTTCCTCCCCTTCCCATCTTTGAATAAGGAAACACTAGGGATTA
>NC_056558.1:14406478-14426279 GCF_013358625.1 Macadamia integrifolia | reverse complement strand
TTTTTTTTTTTTTTTTTGGGATAAGGCTTAGCTGAATAATATGATCTTTTAGTTTCTCCATGAATGATTTCTGTTCCTTTGCTTGCTTTTCACTATTGGATTCCTTTTTTTATTTTTTTATTTTTATTTTTTGCATTGTCTTACTGATGATGATCTGTGGCCACTGTTTTTTTTCCACACTATGAAGGTATTTCCTCCAAGAAATAGTGTAGGAAGTGCTGAAACTTTGTTTCTATTGTTTCTTCTTGAATTCTGTCACCTGAAATCTGTGGGATCCTAGATATTGTTTGCTGATTATTGGGAGTTCTATTTCATTAAGCAATCAAGTGGGCTAGGGACCATAAGTTGCAGTCTGAATATTTCATACTGTAGCTATCAATTTAAATATTTCAAATATGACAGGGTTATGATGTGGTTGCAATTGCTAGCCCTGATCGCTATGTTGTAGGTCTCGAGATATCAGAGCATGCCGTTAAGAAAGCAAAAGAGGTAAGGACATTGCTTATTGATAAATCTCAATACTTCTTTTGGGGGAAAAATACATGGAAGGAAAGCAGTGAAATTTAGCACGTTCATTTGTTTATTTGGCTTCTGTGCTCCGTAATGGTGAACTACTTTGATATATTCTCACATGAAAGTTGAATTATATCTGTTTCTCTTAGAAGTTATGAATGGTTAGAATTTAACAATTGATTTTACATAATCCACCCTAATTGGTTTTGTGACATAGGCTCAGCAACTCAGCATGATTTATATGCGAGTTCAAACTTTTCTAATGTTCTCACTTCATCATTGTACTTCACAAGTAGTTTGAGAACTTGGTGTATTTGACCAACTACTTGGGTTGACTTGAAGGGTGCCTTGGTTTTGCTAGGAAGGGGGAAAAATGACTCAAATTATATATTTCCAGCTCTTGTTGATGTACTTTTAAGAAGTACTTCAAAATCATAGATTAGACTAAAACTGAACCTCTAGCAAATGAAAATACTTCATAAATGAGTCAATTTTTACGTGGATTTGGATCAGGGGACTCATTGAAAATAATCAATTATATATATATATATATATATATATATATTTTTTAAATTATGACAATCTGTAATTCTGTTAATTTGGGCACATTGTTGAAATAACATATTTCTCATAAAATGCCATGCCAGTTGTTCTCTTCAGTGCCAAATACGAATTATTTTACCTTTGTGAAGGCAGACTTCTTCACTTGGCAACCAACTGAATTGTTTGATCTCATTTATGATTATACGTAAGTCTCCATATTGAATTTGAATTCATTTCTTATCTTAAGAAGCTTTAGTTTTGATGCTCACATTAGAATGGAAGCTTTTCAGGTTCTTTTGTGCACTTGAACCATCCATGAGATCAGCTTGGGCAAGCCGAATTCGAGATTACTTGAAACCAGATGGAGAGCTCATAACTCTAATGTTTCCGGTAAACACTAGTCCCCTCACCCCCTAACCCCTAAGTTTCTGTGTGATAAACTTCCATCTGTATTATTTGCAATTTTTACATGTGATTTCTAAAGAAAACTATTTATAAGATAAATTAATTCTTTGGTTTTGTCTTTTCAAAAGTCTTTTCTGTGTATTGGTTTTCAGTGATCACATTATTTTTACATTATTTTTCTTCTTTTGGTGGCAGATTGATGATCATATTGGTGGACCCCCATACAAAGTTTCGGTGGCTGAGTAATTCTCTGATTTCGACAATAACAATAACAATAACAATAACAATAACAATAACAATAATCATAATGATGATTATGATGATGATGATGATGATGATGAGGATCTTTCATAATAATAATAATAATAATAACTTTCTTCCTATTAAAAGGGGATAAATAAACTGTAAAAAAAGAATTTGTTCAGTATTGGCTTCTTGTTTAGAGTTGTGACCAAATCTATATAAAAACACAAAGCATTATCGTTTGCGAAATGGAATCTATTCAATTAAACCACGCATTATCCCAACTAAAGTGGTGTTAGTAACATATATCCTATTTCTGCAACTCTATGCAAAAAGGAATCTTTAATTTAAAAATAATAAAAAAGTATTCAAGTAACTGTACTTTTTTTGTTCAGACTAGAAGGCTGGTACATCATAAGCCACTTTTTCCAGTCAAAGGAAAAATGCAATAGTTCCCAGGATGTATTCCTCTTCTGTCGGAAGCTCTTAAGCTCTATTTTATTAGGTTCAGAAAACTTCAGGGAGTACTTGTAATTGCATAAGAATCTTTTGCCCCCATTAACTTCAGTGAGAACTCACAGCAGTTGGTTCACACTTTCCTCGGCCTCTTTGCACATCATGAGCATTAATTGAAATTGGTCATCACTAATGAAAACACTGCTGCCAATAACTAATCCGATAATGATTTTCACTTCATCTTCCTGGGAAATTAACTATTCATCATTCATCAAAAAATTTATGCCTTTGCAGCTATAAAGAGGTGTTACATCCTATGGGCTTTAAGGAAATCTCCATAGTGGATAATGAGCTTGCAGTTGGACCACGCAAGGTATGTTACCAGGTTGAGATAAAACTATTGCTTTTCATGTTTATTCAAAGGAAATCTAACCCATCAAATGCTACTCTTTTTTTTTTTTGAGGGGGTTTTTTTTTTTGGAGGGGGGGGTGTTAAGAATCAAATGCTCCTTTTAGTAACCAATAAATTATTTATGGGAAAAGGTTGGGCATGGTAGCACAGTGTTGTGTCTGCTTTTCTCCTCCCCCCTCGGAAAAGTCCACAATGCCCCTCCCATCTCAGCCCCCTATTGGTTGAACCGCTAGCTCTAGGAAAGCTAGTCTCCCGTTGTTTTTGTTTATATATTTAGATTAAGACACAACATATATGCATCCTTATGTCCCAAATAGCCATTCTATGCTACATTGTATCATGTAGAATTTTGTGTTTCTTTGCTGACGTTGTATACCCCATCTGATGAAGTTTTCCTCTCAATGATAAAACTTACTCTGTTTTTACTCCCACTTACATTATTTATTTTTTAACTTTAAATTTCTTATGGATTTGCCTAACGTAGTAGATTCACTTTTTTTGGACTAAGATTTTAATGAAGTATTCATTGTGGAGTTTCTGAAGTTACTGAAGTTGATTTTTCTAGGGAAGAGAGAAGCTGGGGAGGTGGAAGAAATCTCCAAATCTATCCTCACTATGATGGAAATTCATTCTTCTATTCAATAATTATTGAAAGAAAACATACTTCTCCAAATCTTTATTTTGTTCTGTAAGTGAAGTGTTTCAGCAGATTTAGTCCATATTGGTTGTGGGACAAGATTGTTTATAGGTATACCTGTATTTTAACCAGGGAAGAACCATGATCCGGAAGAATTCTCAGTTGTTCAAGATTGTCAGATTTAATATTCCGAGAAAGGAATTTGAATGCAGATGCAAATGGAATATTTTGATTACTTGAGCCTGCAACTTTCTTTCTAAATAGGCATACAAACTAAAGAATCTTGGATTTAAGTAATAGAAACAACAGAAATCAGATTACCAGTAATGCAATAGAAATTGATTAGACCAGTTAGCGAGGATGGACTCAGAGGCGATGTGTTTTTCTTCAAGAGATCCACTGCGTTGTATTCGAGGTTTTGGATCTTACCGGAGTAATTGAACATTCCATGGCATTTGATGATATTAGTGTTTATTACGGTACAAAGTATTTCGTTCTCGTATATATGGCCTGCGATCGTCATAGTGAGATCTTCATATTTGCCGGAGGGGGTATATAGTTATGCGCTTTTGAGAGAGAGAGAGAGACATGATATCAGGAGAGATTCCAAGTCCTCACATTTTGTTTAGCAATCCAATGGCTTTCTTTTGATTGGCCAGAATTACATAGGCCCTGAATCCCTGAATCAAAGAGGTGAAAGTGATAATATCAGGCTTAAGTCCTCTTTGAAGCATCAATTCAAACAACTTGTCCGCTTCAACAATCCTTCCTTCTTTGCAAAGACCATCTATTAGAACGTTGAAATTAAGTCGATATTAGGAGACTCCTAGTTCCAACATTTTATTTTGCAACACAATGGCATCTTCCCATTGGCCAGAATTGCATAGGCCATCAATCAAAGAGTTGAATGTGACAACATCAGGCTTCTGTCCTCTTCGAAGCATCAATTCAAACAACTTATGCGCTTCAGTAGTCCTTCCGTTTTTACAAGACCATCCATTAGAATGCTGAATATCACGACATCAGGGGAGACCCCTAGTCCCAACATTTTATTTAGCAATCTAGTGGCTTCTTCCCATTGGCTAGAATTGCAAAGGCCATGAATCAAAGAGCTGTAAGTGATAACATCAGCTTATGTCCTCTTTGAAGCATTAACTCAAACAACTAATGCGCTTCATCAGTCCTTCTGTCTTTGCAAAGGCCATCTATCAAAATTCAAAATGCTGAATATCACAACATCAGGGGAGACCCCTAGTCTCAACATTTTACTTAGTAATCCAATGGCTTCTTCCCACTGACCAGATTTGGATAGGCCATGAATCAAAGAGCTGAAAGTGAAAACATCAGGCTTATGTTCTCCTGAAGCATTAATTCAAACATGTTATGCCCTTCAGTAGTCCTTCCCCCTTTGCAAAGACCATCGATCATAATGTTGAAGGTGATGACAGCTGGTGAGATTTCATGGTTCACCATGTTTTGAAACAAAATTGCAGAGAATAGGTTCTAGGCCTCATTTACCATTCCTTCTTTGCAATGGCCATCGATGATTGCACTATACATGGTAACGTTAGGGCTACATTTACCCTTGAGTTCCATCGCCCTAAGCGTTTCAAGAGCCTCAGGCAGTCTAGTAACCCTAGGCCATGCTGCTTTGTTCATCATATGTTATCTTCATTTGCCTAGTGAACAGCCATCAAAAGCAAAAACTGACCTCCCACAACATCTACAAGAACAAACCATCCACCAAATTGCTACCAATAATCCCCACAAGAACAGTTCCCATCCCTAAAGTGATGGAATCGACTAGAATCTCTTACAATGATCTCACGCCCAACAATCTTTGCTATAAGCTTGATGGCAGAATGACAATCCCCACATACACGAAGGTTTTTCATCACTCTTATTGTACTACCTTCTACAGTACTGATCAGTGCAAATCCAATGGCAAGCCTCTCGCTATGAAAAGACAACATCACTTCCTTTTGTTCATCCTCCACATCATGTAACACAAAACTCTGATCAGGAACATGACCCAACTCCTTCAGTTTTGCACCCAAAAGATCCAGCCTTTGGTATATTTTCTCACACAAAGGGTGGAACCTATCTCCACAAACAAACATATGCTTTGATCCCTTTAGTGTCACCCAACTATATCCAGGTTGCTTCAGAATTCCTCTATGCTTCATCATCCCTCTTATGTGAGAGACATCATCCCATTTACCTGCTGAAGCATATAAGTTGGATAATAAAATATATCCTGCACTATTATGTGGTTCCAGGTTAAAGACATGATATGCAGCTCTTTTTGCCACCTCTAGGTTACGATGTACCCTACAGGCACTCAACAAAGCTAACCAGACCATGGAGTTTGCTTTCTCTGGCATCTTCTTGATGAATTCCTCCGCCTCTTCCAGCTTCCCAGATCGACCCAAGATATCCACCATACATGCATAATGCTCAGACTTCACTTCAACCGATGTATCTCGAGTCAATAATTCAAAAAATTCTCTCCCCCTATCTAACATCCTAGAGTGGCTACAAGCAGTAAGCAACCCAACGAATGTAATCTCATCGGGTTGAACCTTTGCATTTACCATCCGGTCAAAGAACCCAAGGGCCAAGACACCACACCCATGTTGTGCACTCCCAACAATAATAGAATTCCACGAAACAATGTTCCTCCTGCTCATATTGTCGAACATAGTCGTTGCATCATGTATGTTTCCGCATTTAGAGTACATTACGATAAGAGAATTACTAACAAACACATCATCATCCAACCCAAGCTTTATAGCCCTCCCATGAATCTCTTTTCCACTATCAAGAGCCTCTAGCCCACTGCATGAATTCAAAGCACTACTGAATGTTGATTGATTGGGCAGGATCCCAACTTTTATCATGTTGTAAAATACATCCAAAGCATCTTCGTGCTTATTATTTAGACCATAACCTGTTAAAAGAGCTGTCCACATAACAACATTTATATCCAAGTTTTCATGAAAAATCTGTCTACATTCCTCAATTTTCTCACAGTTCGCATAAAATGTGATCAGTGAAGTAGAGACAAAAGCATCAAAGACATACCCCAACTTGATGAGATTGGCATGAAGTTGAACACCTTGGTTGAGAGCTGATATTTTTGCACACGCCGTTAGTGCACAACAGAACGTGCTTGAAGTGGGTATCACCCCTGAATCCAGCATCTGCCGGAAGAGAGACAGTGCTTTATCACTCTCCCCATGCTGATCCATTCCACTAATCATTGTAGTCCAGGAAATCACATTCCTAAAAGGCATCCTCTCAAACACCCTGAGAGCATCATTAATCCGTTCATTACTACAATACCCAAAAATCATTGAATTCCATGCTGCCGTATCCTTGGAAGGCATCTTATGAAACAGAACCTCCGCAATTTCAATTCTACCAAACTGCAAGAACCCATTTATAATTGTGGTCCAGGAGATAACATTTCTTTCTGGCATTTCATAGAAAATCTTTCGAGCCATTTCTAAGTTCCCACAATCAAGACAACCCTTCATCATAGAATTCCAAGAAACAACATCTCGAACAGGCATTTCATAGAACAGTTGTAATGCCTCGTACAGTCTATCGCTTCGCGAATATGCAGCAATCATCATGGTATAAATATGAACATCAGGCGAAGGATTCTCGTCAAAAACACGACGAGCTTCATCTAGCTTTCCGCATCGGAGGTAATTTGGGATCACCGAGCTCCATACTGAAGTGCCCGTTTTTGCAGAGTTCATGACAGCCATGGACGAATATGGAAACTTTTTGACAGTTACAGAAAACCCACTGCATAAAATCATGAAAGGAATTGATGGGCACTTGAAAATCCGTATGAAGGCGGGAAATGCATGCATTGTTCTTCATAAGTGCTCGTGCCAACAACGTCTAATCGCCAAAGGCTGCCAACTGACATTGAAGAAGACTAGAAATTATGCACAGTATCAGAAATATGCAAGAAACTGGAGGGCCATCTATGTATGGGCGTGTGCAACAGAAGCCCTGGGTGTCTCACCCAGTGGAACAAACATGGCGAGGATGGAATCCGATTGAATACTTTAGAGAAGAGAAAATTACATGATTACTCACTTTTGAATTTTCTTTTACAAAATTACCCAATTTATGTTTCAGTTAATAAAATCACACAAAATCATGTTTAGGTTTACCAAACTACCCTCCCAGTGCCCTCCCTCACTACATATGTTTCTTTTGACATTTTTACCCCTTTTCTTCTTCTTCTTCTTCTTCCTCTTCTTCCTCCTCTCCTCTCCCATTCACCACCTGCAAGTTCTTCGCCTTCCCTATGCTCCCTTGCATTGTTCTCCACTGCTGTTAAAAAAAAAAATTCCTCCTCCGCCATCGACAACACCATCTCTATCGATTCCACCACCATCGCCTAAAATGCTTGGTGTGCGGCTTCATGAGAGTCCTGCCCAAATCTGCCATTAACCCATTTGATGCTGTTGCTGTTGAAGGGGAGAACCATCAAAATTCATCTACCCATAAACCCCCACTTGTGGTCCCATCCCATTAGCAGCCGCACCAAGTTGTTGTTGTTGTTTTTGTTGCTGGATCTGATTCAGCCATGACATCGAAGTTAAACTCTGCATATTGTTGGATTTGAAAATCTGAAAGGGAAACCAGATTCTATTGTTGCAATTGCAGTTTTGGTTGTTGTTGGTGTTTTTGCTATTAATCTAGGGGGTACATAACCTGCTTGTGATCGGGTTAATAGGGATTGAATGGCACTGGCTGCAACAACGGAACCACCTTGGGTCAATGGAATATTAGGTGATGAAATTCATGAGATTTCCATCGGAGGAGAGAAGCTCGATGGTGTTGGAAGATTTGAGTTTGACGGGTTCTGAGGATTCAAATTAACTACATTCGCGAATCTCCGTTCCTTGCTTCCTATCTCAATTTCAGCAAGAGTTGCTGTTCTTGAGCTTTCTTCTCCCCACCCACAGTGTGACATCCGATTGGACAACCAACCACGACCATTGGCATGTATTGAAGCTAATGTGACAAGAAAATAGGGTTATACTTTTTTTTTTTTCCTAAAGGAAGATTAGTGGCATGTCAGGTAGTCGGGGCGGAGGCTACAAAGGTGTGCCATGGATGGCTGTGGAGGATGAGGTGAGAAACAAGGGAGAGATGCTCATGTGGTCAATGGGAGAGGGGTAAAAATGTCAAAAGAACCATATGTGGTGAGGTAGGACACTGTTTTGGGTAGTTTGGTAAATCCAAACCTGATTTTATGTGATTTTGTTAACTGAAACATAGATTGGGTATTTTTATAAAAGAAAGCTCAGAAGTGATTAATCATGTAGTTTTCTCGTACTTTAACCGAGATCAGATAGGAATCGGCCAAAATAGTGAGTTATCGGTCAAAAGGGATCTGCTGAGCCGAATCGGGCAGAGCCACCTGACGCAGCTGTCTAACTCTGGACTCTGGTCGGTCGATGCCAATGGTTTGGCTTACTGGAACATGACAAGGGCTTTAGAGAGAGAGAGAGAGAGAGAGAGAACCTTCCCTTCATCGTTTCCTTCTCAGTAGAAGTAACAGGATTTTGAAAGAAAGGTCATAGCCAAAAGGAACCAAGGCCTGGGGGTTTGCTGTATAAATAGTCATATATCACTTAGGGGAAGGGTTCTGTGCATGATCATGCACAAAGAAGTCGAATAGGGATGAGAGTTTAGGGTGCACCACTCTCAACTCTATCCAACGGTTGAAAAAGATCCTCTCCCACTTGTAGGGTGTTCATGTTGGGTGTGTCTCCCGATCCTCCCAATAATCGGATACCGCTTGGAGGAGCCTAACACATTGGAGAGGAGCCAAATCCTCCAATGGCTGCATGCAATATATGGGAATGTGCATTCTACATTCTCAAAATGCACAACACATTCTTAACTAAAATGAGAACATTGTTTGGATACATATTCAGCTGACGTCACCTGGTCCTTGCACCAAACACAAGATGTGTGAAATGACCACATTACCTCCTGTTGGATGCCTAAATACGCACTCCATTGGCGCAAAGGCCACATAACCATGGAACAATATTTTCTACCTTTTTTAATCTTTATTTTCTATATCATTTCCTGTGCCATATGGATGGTATCATAGCTTGCTCCCTTTTTTTGTGTTATTATTATTATTATTATTTTCTTTATCCTTTCCAGTGCCATATGAATGGTATCATCCCAAGCTAACATAGTAAAATTGGTTTTGCGTGGGAGATTCTCTCTACACTAACGGTGTGGGGAATTCTTTCTTTTTATTATGGGAAAAGGTAACCTAAAAGGCCGGGTGGCCTCTGTACCCCAGTACAGAGAGGGTGTAGCAAAATGACTGTTCCATCCCTCATTAAAGGCGGAAATTCTACCCTGTAAATGTTTTCCTATGCATTCTTCGTTCAAAACACCAGAATAGTTTGAAATTTTCCTCAAATCTTCCGAATCTAGGGCTTCTTAGACCGATTCGTATCGGAATCGGCAATGACAGCTTCCGTCCCCAATTCCTCGATTTAAAACCCTGCCTCTTAAAGGAAGACTCTTGGTTTGAAGCTGAAACCACAGGCCTCAGCAGGCTTAGGCACTTAGCTCGCAAGTCGCAACAAGTGGGTTGGGCGCGTTCTTATCCTTCTTCCCGCGGTTTAGTATCGCCCTTCGTCTACTGCTCCGGCTGTGGCAAACTGTCGTTAACTTCTCATCTGAATCTATCTTATCTTTTTCAAAGGGATCGAGGTTAGCAGGAATGTTCTCTCTTCATCCAACGCAACAGCTCATTGCTGCCAGTCCCCCCTTGGGGGCCGTGAGAACAACTGCTTCACCTCCACAGAGACTCAAGGCAAGCTTGTTTTTTAGCTCTCTCTCTCTCTCTCTCTGTGCTATCAGATTTTATATTATTTCGATGTTTTCCAAAATGGGTTTTTAGTTCTTCGGCCCATTTGGGTTTCTTTGAAAAATTCTCCCTCAAAGAATCCCTATTCAGCCGGGATAAGGTTCAGTTGGGTTAACTTGTACTAACAAGCTCTACTGTTTTGTGGAATTTCAATTCTGGAAATATGTGATGCAGTAATTTGTTTTTGACAAGAGGGAATTGTAGTGAAATAAAAGTAAATATGATATGAGAGAATAGTAAGATGGCAATCATAGAACATAAATAGAACTCACTGATGATGGTGATACTCCACTTGTAATTACTTGAACTTGAATTCCAACTATGACACTTGAACTCCAACTATGGCAGTGCAACTTTCTCTACAACTTTCTCCAAATGAATGGGAGAGTGATGGTCGGGCTGATTCGTGCCACCAGTCAACTATGACGCCTAGGTGACGACTTGGCGTGCAGGTGGTTTGCACTGCATGTCACCTTGTGTTTTGACACTTATTTATACCTTATTGCACTGCATGTCACCTTGTGTTTTGGCATTTGTTATTTCATTTACTTAAGATATTATTCATAAATAAGCAAATACCCCCTATTTGAATCCAATAAAAATAGTTTAAAAATCAAATTCTAAAATTATAAAAAGTCTACTCCCCAATCCAAGAACAAAAACTGGAATTTGGTTATATGGGTGATTTTCAACTTTTAAATGCTGGGGTTTTTCTCAATTATGAAAATTTTATAAATCCTATCAAAATTAAAACATTGCTAAGAACCAAAAGTTCGGTAAAATAATTTTTTGTTTTGATATTCATAAAATTATTTTCATTCATGCGGTTTTAACAGCATTCACGCACTTTAAAATAAGTTTGACCTGAGCATAATGTTGTCATTACAACTCAGATTGAAGTAATTTTAGACTTTTTGGGAAGCTGATTTTATGTTATATCTAATACAAAAAGTCCTATGTAAAAATAAAATCATTTGACCAGTCAAACTGATTATAGAACTAGAGTATTTCTCTAAATGTTGATTTTTTATGATTTAATGTGACTTAGTATTGATTTTTTAGAATTTTTGATGTGGTTAAATGTTGATTTTTAATGACTTGATGTGGCATAATGTTGATTTTTTATGATATAAGGTATATATAGCTTACTAAATAATGTTAGAAAATAGGGAAAACAAAAAATAACATTAAGTTGCCTTGTTCGCCTTAGGGTGGGCACCTTCTCGCCTAAGCGCTTAGACAACCATCCAACGCCTTGGTGCCTTGCCAACTATGGGTGCAATGGTGAAACAATCCCCAAGATGAAACAGCCCCTTAGGCCCTCTAGTAATTGTTGCACTCACTTATTGGGCCGTATCAGGGAACTTTCATGCTATGCTCAATCACCACGATGAATGGAGTAACAAGAACCCTCAAAACAGTGTGTAAAACCAGAAAAACTGAATAAGAATGATAGAGAGAGTTTTAGAGATTAGAGTGCTTAGAATCATTATTGGAAGTGCCAAAAACGTCCTCTATTTATAGATGATGAAATCCCATTGGAAAATTCATTTTCAGGAAGGCCCAACAGCTGTGTTCGTGCATAGAAAAGTTACTGTTACCGGCAAGGAGTAGACCCGAGCCAGCACGTAGTGGGACTTGGCCAACGTCGGCATCAACCAGGGTCGATTGTTAATTGGACGACATCGGTTGAAGCCCATTGTGTGTTGGACAAAGAGCAAGGGACATTTTTGTTCTGACAGACCTTAAAGAGATGCTAACACCACGTGCTTTCTATTCGACACTTGGTGCACTATGACCAACGTCGGCGAGCTCACATCTGACTCCGAATAGGTTATATCTGATGTCGGCCAAAAGGAAAAACTAGAATTAACCTAGAATGTCAATTCCAGTTTTGAGTAAAAAATATTTTCCATGCTCTAATGCCTCACCACACCATGCCACTACCCGACGCGTCTAGGCTCTACGTGTGCGAAAAGCACCCTGGACCAACCTTGAACACAAGGGAGAAGAAATACCTCTCTCTAAAGAACCCTACCCTTGTAGTTCTCATTTCCATTTGTTAACCTCTCGTCACACTCTTCCATTTCCAATGTGGGACTAAAGTTGCCACACACAATGTGCTTTAAAAAAAGCGATTTCCAAAAAGCAAAGAACCAAACCTTATCGAGGGAAACACAAGAAAACCAAATTTCAAAAGGCTAGAGGTACTTTGAAACTTCAATTTAAAAACATTTTACAACAGGAATTGAAAATCCGCTTACAACCTTCTGAATTTGGATGCAATTTTTTGTTCTATTGGGTTTCCCCAATAAGAATAATTTGTTTTGGGGTAGTTACAAACTTACTCTTCTTCCATTATTATTATGATTTTCTTTCTTGTGTTTTTATGACCTTGCTTCCATTATTTATTTGTTGAATTACCTGCTTGAGAGTTCAATTCCGAAGCCTGTTGCTTGCACCCTTTTGAATGAGAACTGAATTCCTTAAAAGTTCGCTCGCTTTAATACTTCATTTTCTTCCCTCAGGCATTCTTATTTTTGCATTTCCTATTGTTCTCTTTAAGTTCTTTACTCAGTCATCGCTGCTGCAATTCATTTGACATAATCCTTATATAATAATAATTTCAAAGTAAGTAGGAGTTCCGCATAGAGGTACACTCTTCTTGAGCATGCATCCCATTGATGAAAAGTTCAAAGTTTGAAACAAATACTTGGAGTATCTGTACTTGAATGAGAGATTTTGTTCATATACTTTTGGTTGACTGGAGCCAAATATTAAAAACAAAGAAAATGTAATAAATCTTCTTTATTCTCTAGTTGCCGAAGACACTTATCACTAAATAAAATCTGGTTGCAGTCCCTGTTCTTCCAAATTAAGTTTTAGTAAAAATTGAATTTCTTTTTGAGCCTAAAAATTCCTTTACCAGATTTTTACACATGCATCAATTTAAGCTTAGCGGTAAGGTTGCTCCATTGCAACCTAGTGGTTGCGGTTTCGAGTTGGGAAACAGCATATCCTCGAAGCGGGGGTAAGGTTCATACATTATGATCCTCCGAGACCCCGCTGGAGCGGGAGCCTTGTGCACTGGGAATGCCCTTATATATTATCAATTTAAGCTTAACATATACCTTGTGAGCTAACCAATTTGCATTGTCACAGCCTTCTATTACCTCACTCTCATAGGTATTGTATCTGAGACTGCTTCTTTCCTGTTCTATGTTTCTGCAATTCACTAACTTCTGTTTATCATCTAGCAGTGGTGGCCGTTGCAATGGAGGATCTGTCCCCACATGTTGAACGCTAGACCACATGAATACAATCAATTGCAGAATACTAGGTCCTCTGTCTCATGCACAATAAACATGACCGCAGGACAGTCAGATGGGCCCAAGAAAATGAATCTGGACCAGGCAATCGAGAAGGCAAGGAAGATTTGGGGGAGTTTTCCCGAACCAGTCAGGAGATTCCCTTGGATTACAGCTTTGGAGAACTTTATTCAGTTCAACCTTGACCTTGTTTATGCAGTTGCAAAGTACTTAAGTATACCCTTGCTGGCAGTTTCCACACTAAGCGAGATGTCCTACTGTGCTCATGAAAGGAAGATGCGTCTTATACCCATTCCCATACTTGCAGGGATTGCCGTTGCTGGGGTTTTGAGAGATACGGCATTAGAAATATCTCCAAGTCTTAAGGTTGAGATCAGCATACCATGTCTTGAATAAATCTATTAGTTGTATTAGTTGGTTAGATCATGTAGTTGGTGCCTGTAATCATCTTTCACTATGTGAATTGTTATAGACTGCAGCCTTCTGTTTTGACCCTCCATAATATCTGAAATATTGGATGGTAGTTTTGGGATAGGACCCATTGAATGTGGATTCTATCTTACACATTTAGCACATGTAAAGTAGACCATCTTTTACTATCCATGCATGTTATTATTATTATTTTTTCTTAATGAATTCATTATTCTTCAATTTGTGCTTTGTGATTATTTACTGTATTGTTTGATTGTCAGGGAGCTGAATATCCTTGGCATCTTCTTGCCATTGCAATCTTCTTTACATTGCTCAAACTCCCAGGGCCTTATTATCCATACTGGGGGCGAGTATTGATTCCACACTTTGCAAATGGTGGACTGTTCAGTGTTTTATGGTTCGCTTTTTTGTGGTATAGAAGGTCCCAAGGGGAAGAAACCTCGCAAGAGACTTCTCCAGATGGCACTCATTCTGAAGAGAAGAAGCTGTGATGCTATTTTGGACAAAACATGGAGCCAGGTTTTATTACCCTTCATCTTTCACTTAAGAGGGCATCTGGTTTTCTTTTTGTTTTACTCTTGAAGATTCTGTAGGAGTTTAATCAGCTGAATTGTCTTACCCAAAAAAAGAAAAGTAATTGGCTGAATTGCACATTGTAAGGGACAATAATTTATTTTATTTTGTTTTGCTAACTACGTCCTGAATATGGTCACTTTGTGTTCACCTAGGGCTATTTGTTTCTTCTTTATTTTTTACCGTCTCTGAACTGGGATCGTTGCCAAGTCCTCTGTCCTTGGCTTTCTTTAACCATATGTCTTATGTGGTAGTAACATTGGGTGTGGATCTATTCTAATTCAACTTTTTCATCATTGATAAAGAGTTGTGTAGACATGTATTCCATATAATTACGACTTGAGCATTGTGAGTTGGCAAATCATTCTCGAATCAGCCGCCTAAAATAGAAAACTATTGGGAGTCAGTAGTTTGGCTAATGCTCTGGTATGCTTTAGGCTTTTGAGTGAAGCTGGCACTGCTTATTAACAGCTGTTCGTTGCTGTACAATGAATTCATAGTTGTGTGGGAGAGTACCATGCATCCGCATACTTTGTGCACACCTAGGACTTAATGCATAATGAATTGGACTACCTCCCTTGGGCTTTCAAGTGAGAATGCATTTGTGAAAAGAATCACAAAGCAACTAAGAATGCATTCTTTTCGATATAGTACAGTACAGTACAGTACACTAAACACCAACCCAATCTTGATAAAGAAAAGAAAAGTACCAGTGACAGAATCAGCAACTCCTTTGGAGCCTGATGTGAACAGATTGCAAAGCAACTAAAAGCTGCCAAAATCATGGATTATTGTCTTCCTCCTGACCATTTCCATGTCATGAATCCTACTGATTGTCTGAAAATCTACATATCATTCTCCATGTGGCTACAGGTGGGGCATGACTCTTGATGCAGCAGCAGAATTTTTTACAGACCTTGAAATGCATGAATTACTTTACTAATATTTTTTTTTCGTTGATCAACTCCCTTGAAACAATTGTTTGTTGGATTTTATCTACAGATAATTTCAATCCTAGCTTTTGTTTTGTTTTTTTGTTTTATTGTTTTATTGTTTTTTTTTTTTTTTTTTTTTTTTTTTTTTTTTTTTTTTTTTAATTTTTGGGGGGGGTGGTTGTGGGGTAGAAAATTTCGCCTATTTGACTTGATGAAGAGAGAAGTTCCTCACTCCTCTAGCTTGTTAATTGTACAGTTCTCTGATTTCCTGCATTTTTCACATTCATGGCATTCCAATCATCTGATCAACTTTTTATAACTTGGAGGTAGTTGTATATGATCCTTCTGAAGTTTTTGCTCCTGCTAATGTTTTCCTCTTTGGTCTCTGTGAAAGAAAGGAGGGATACCTGCCAGTTGCGTTTTCTCTTCAACATCTTTCAGCTTTGGCATTGAAAGAGTGTCTTCTGGCACATCAGATACTGGGTGGCTTCATTTGTTTCTCAAGCAGAGTATGGTATTATCTCATTGGCTTAAGGGAAATCATCAGTCCACTCCGGAACGCTCACTTATATAGCCAGTTTTACAACTCATCCAATTTTCAATACTTCATTCAGCCGAAGAAATGGAGGGAGGCAAAGAGTCAGGTTAAGGTAGAGATGCTGAGGAGGTAGCATAGTTGATATTACTTTGTATATCATTTTATGCCAATGAATGCCTTTTTAGTTGAGTGAGATAATTTGGATCGAGTTAAATGGAAAACTAGAAATGATTTTGTATCCATGAAAGTTGAGTTGATAGTTTTTCATCAGTCTTTAGGTTATGATTTCATGTTCTGAATGCATATGCTGTTATCTCAGTTGCATGCATTGATAGTATCTTTGCTCTGGGAAAGTTGGTGCCTTCGCAATTACTTCCCAATTGACCAACCGAAGCTCTCTAAGTTGGCAATCAAGCGAATCAGGAGTTTTTAGGTTTGCTCTCTTACATCCATTGCTATGACGTGAACAGTCAATTAGGCAGCTACTAGAAACCTTTGCTAATCTAACAAAGTCCTCAGGACACAACAAGTGGTCCATGTGCTGCCAGAAAATTTTCCTTTGTAAGGTAACATAAAACTTATTGGCTTCTTTTCCATTGGTTTTACCTAAATATTGGTAGTGGTAGACCTGGACCTGCACCTGAACCCTGAAGATCAAAACTTGGGAATGTTATTTAGATCGATGTAACCAGGACATCGGAGAAGATGGAACCAGGCAATTATTGAAAGAAACAGGGATTGAAAGAATGGTAGCAAATAGGGGACACACATTAGATTAGTTCACTTCCAGAGTGTTCCAATGAGCAGCCTGATGTGCTACCAGCGTGGAGATGCTTTTGCTATATATGTAGGATCAGGATGACTGGTTTTTGCAATCACTGAATTGAGTGATTTGAACGTTTAAACATAGATTGTTTAGTTTACATGGCCTTCTCAGGCGGCAAATGTATGCTGCATTAAAAATATTTAGGATTAGAATGACTTCTTGTGATCAATGAAGTAGGTGATTTAAATGTTTAAGCATAGGGATAATTTCGTTTATAGGCCCCATCATGATAGGACCCGGATCCTCCAACGACTTTTCTTCTAACCTTCCTCCAATCAGACGTAGGCATGCAATCTCAAACGTATCTATGGCTGACTGGGGGGAGGTTGAAGGGAGAGGATCCCAATCCTAAGCGTAAACTTATCATAAAAGTCTACTTTTATGAACCACAAAATAGGATTATGTGGTAATCATTACTGTTGGATAGGCATTTCTGGGTTTGGATTGATCAAGTATCAAATTTCAAACTCAGATTCTAATAACTACCTTCCCGTGTTTGTCCATACATGATACATCTTTGTATTCAACTGTCAATTTATGCCCATGTGTTCTCTGGTAGTGTCTCTGAAAAATATGCCTTATGATCTAGTTCATAGTTAATGAGACACATGAGTTCAGTTACAAAACTATCAAAACATAGGCCAACTGCCAAGTGACTGTTACATTACTATCTTAGGACTTTCTTTGCCTTGGTATAACTTTTATGGGAGGATGAACCCAGCTGGTCTTGCATGTGGAATGACCAGACATAGCCCTGGTTTTCAGGGTGCAAGGGTGTCTTTTCACAACCCCTGAAAAGAGAGGCTGTGTCAACCCATGATAGGCTGACACGGTTTTTTTTCTCCCAACTTCCATTTCAGAATTAAAAATTAATTTAAAAGTGATCAAGACTACATATGGCTTAGGGTACGTTAGAAGGCAACATTCATTTTCCCAAAATTTATTTACGCCACACAAAAATCTTAGAAGAGAACATACAAATATTAACAGTGGGGCAGAGGAATTCTTAGAAGAGAACATAGAAATATTAACAGTTGGGGAGAGGAATTACAAAAATTAAAAAGAAACGATTTATCCTAATATTCAAACCCAGGCGGCCTCACTAGAAAAAGATTCACTTGAAGCAACCTATGGACCTAATCTTTGGACCTTTTCTTTTTCTCACAAGTCCTTATCAGATGGAGAACCATCAATCGTCTCCTCAAACATCAGCGAACCATCTTCCTTGTGTCATTCCTTTGCGCCAGTGTAGGCTTGTGTAGCCTGTGGGAGAAAGCTCTACGAGCTAAGCTTTCTCACCCATCATGCATATAGAGCCAAGAAATGGCATTGGGGCAACCTTTACAGTGTGCAAGAATTTATTCTGGAATCTTCAGATCTATGCTTATTTTCAACTCCCCTGTCTTGTCTTAGAGCCCTACTCTATCCATTTTGGCTATCTTGAGCTTAGTCAAAAGCTTAGGGTTACTTTTCATTTTCTGCTTACTACTAGGGCTTCCAGCATCTTATTAGCAGGTTTTGCCTTCTCTCCCCTGCCACACCATGTCTGCAGAGAAACAACACCACCACTTTTTTCACCGTAACAAGAACAAAAAGGCCACAAAAGCAATGAGCTCTGAAGATTATGAGAAACAAGTGAAAAGACACAAGCACTTAGAGCAACTCGGCGGGCTGGGTGCTATAGCTGCTGGTGCTTCTGCTCTGGTAATTAATCTATCTACTCTCGTCCATGCACTTCTCTTGCACAAGGCTAGAATGTCAACCAGTCGGGCCTAATTGGTCTTCCCAACTTTAGGAGCTCTTATGTAATCAGCGCTCATAGGCTACGCATGATCCCATTTATAAATGGCCTGTCAGGTACTAGTACTTAATCGATCAAGCTAAATGGGTACCTTAAAAACAGTCAACCTTCTTATGGCTGTTCATAATATATAAACATAAACATTCCCTTGTTTGGCAGTGAATGCCATCTTATTTTTATTCACAGTGAATACCTTCTTCTACACTTATTCCACTGTGGGAAAAACAATGCCATAAAGGTCAGACTACAAGAGAACCCCCATAGAAGCCAATGAACTTAATAACTAAGCATTCATGAATCAAGAACTCGAGTCTGGATTTAAGCTTTCACCATTAATATGCAAAAACTCTTTTTTGAAAGAAAATCATTGTTAAGGCAAACAGATCCCACCCAGCAGGCCAGCACTCGCACCCCCAAGAACTGTCAACGGCTGACTAGTTGAAGATTATTTAATTATGACTCGTCTAATTTGATACAACCACCGATTCAGTTCAGATGGTAATTAGTGGTGCGGCAGACTACCACAACATTCATTCTCCTTTTTCTTTTCTATTTTAAACTTTCTTTTTGAGGGTGGAGGGGCTACTATATTACAACATTCTCACACCAATCCAACTTTAATCAGGGGTAATCTCACATTGAGACCAAAATCATCGGATCTGAGTTCTTAAATATCTGAGTAGATTGGCCACAGCCCTCCAATGCTTTCTCAACCATCTATGGGGTGAGAACATACTTGGGAAAGAACTTTAGACGCCAGTGCAATGGAAAAGAAGAATGATAAACAACAAAAACTTTTAAGAAAAAACAGAAGCGCATGATTAAGTACTATCAGAGACTCAGCAATTACAAACATTGTGTCAAGTTTCAATGACAAACCTAATCAAATGGCACCATATTCTAGAACCATAAGTGCACACAACATAAACCTAACAATAGACTCCAAATGTAGGAAAAATTAGAACAGCCAATGCTGGAAAGCCCTTTCTCATGCAGGGCATGATTCCAAATGCAGAAAACCACCAACGTTGCAGACCATGAGAGACCTTTCTGCTGCCTTCTTATGTTTCAGGGTTTCCCTTTCCAAACTACCATCAAAATGTCCATATATTTTTCTTGTCTTGGATTAAGAGAGAGAGGTTCGGGGGAAGGAAGTTTGAGGAAGAGGGGTTGCAGAAAAGGGGAAGGGGAAGGGGAAGGGGAAGGGGAAGGGGGAGGGGGAGGGGG
>NC_056558.1:14401607-14406458 GCF_013358625.1 Macadamia integrifolia | reverse complement strand
GGGAGGGATAAGAAAACTACCTTCTGTTTAATTGAGGAACTTATGGCCTAGGAGATAGGGAACTACTGCTGCGGCTATTGCTACTGCTCCTTCCTCGACCAGGCCTGCACAAAATCCACTCTTGATCAGAAAATAAGGCTGCAAAAAAGATGAAAACTATTACTCAATGCAACCAGACGAAAACTATAATTCAATGCAACCAGCGGGTTGAATAAGCATTTGCACTTCTTGTCTCTTGTAGTCTTGTCTAGCCTTCATTTATCTACTTAACCAGAATATAGCTCCCCAACAGTGCCACTCCAATGGCCAGTATTTTCATCCAGGAAATTTTGGATTTAAAGTGACAAATCTAGGAAGAGACTAGATTTTAAAAACAACAAATTAACAATATAGCCAATCTGGGAAAGATGGAAAGTTTATTTCTGCAGTCTACTAAATGGAAACACTTCAAATAATAGTGTTTCGAAAGACAACATTACCCATCAAGACACCACATGTTGTAGATATATACCAAAAGTCAGGCTGTCTGGAGTAAAAGAAGCTTTAAGGAGGATGAAAAGTAAGCAAGGCACAAGGCCCACGTGAGATCCCAATAAAAGTGTGGAAGTGGTTAGGAATCTGTGGTTTATCTTGGTTAACCAAGTTGTTTAATAAAATTATGAGTACAAAGAAAATGCTAGATGAATGGAGGAGAAAAATTGTGGTTATGATTTAAAAAACAAAGGTGATATTCAGAGTTGCAATAACTACAAAGGCATAAAACTAATGAATCATACTATAAAATTATAGGAGAGAATTATTGAAACTCACCTGAGACAAGGAACTATCATTAAGAGAATAAATTGGTTTTATGCCAAGAAGACCCACAATAGAAGCTATTTACTTAGGAAACTTATAGAAAGATTGTGAAATTGCAAAAAATATCTCAATATGGTCTTTAATGACCTAGAAAAGCTTATGACAGAGTACCTAGATAGGTAATCTGACAAGTACTAAAGAAGAGAATTGTTTCAAGTAAATATGTAGACATAATTAAAAATATGTATGATGGTGTGGTGATTAGTGTAAGAATTGTTTTTTTTTTTTTTTGGGGGGGGTGTTAGGGTGGTGAATTCCCAATTGTACTTGTGTTACATAAAAAATCAGCTTAAGCCCCTATCTATCTGCGCTTATCATGGATGAATTAACAAGAGATATTCAAGATGATGTTCCTTGGTGTATGTTTTTTAACTGATAATATTGTCTTGGTGGATGAGACCAAAGCAGCGATTAATGCCAAGTTGGAGTTATGGAGATTAACCTTGGAATCAAAAAAGTTTTAAGATAAGTAAAACGAAGATGTACTATATGGCGTGTAACTTTAGTTACACGAAGATAGATAATGAGTTGGTGAAAATTAATGAGAAGGAGGTTCTGGAAAGTGATTATTTGAGGCATCTAGACTCAATAATAAATAAAGAATGTGATATAGATGATGATATTTCACAAAGAATTAAAATAGGATGGATGAAGTGGATAAATACATCAAGAATGTTGTGTGATCGACGTATTCCTTTAAAACTTAAAAGGAAATTTTTATAGGACATTCATACGACTAGCTATGATATATGGTGCGGAATATTAGACAGTTAAGAAGCATCATGTAGATAAAACCAGTGTAGTAAAGATGGGGATATTGAGATGGATGATGGTAAACCTAGGAAGGCTAAAGTAAATAATGAGCATATTAGAGCTAGATTGGGAGTAGCTCTAATACATGATAACCTACAAGAAAATTGTTTGAGGTGGCATGGCCATTTTCAACGAAGGCCTTCGGATGCTCCAGTACGGAGGATTGATTGGATTCAGATTGAAGGATCAAAAAGATCTAGGAGCAGACCTAAAATGACCTTAGGTAAAGTGGTGAGGAAAGAAATGCATAACTTGGGCCCTATATCAAGTATGACGTCAAATAGAGTTGATCGGAAGGTAAGGATCTATGTAGCCGACCGCATTTAGTTGGGATAAGGCTGAGTAGTTGTATTAGATTCAGAAACTCAGAATAGAAACCAGAATCGCAGTGATCAAGGAATGACCAGAATTGAGAGAATTTCATAAATAGTGCCAGGTTATCAGATGTATTCAGAAATTAATGGAATATCCTTTTCTGTTAATAGAACAGAACATCAGAATCTGGAACCATTCCAACAGCCAAATTCGGAGTTATAATCCTGCTTGAAAAAGACTATTATAACTGAGACTCGATATCAGTGTGTCGAATGATCTCAGAACAGAAACTAAATGTGTTAAAATTAAATATCAGCAGTAGCAGATCTCAGAGTTAATAACAGAGTAATATTCTAATCTTATGACATGAAACAGGAAACAGAAACAGCAACCGGCAATCAAGAACATATCTGAAATCAGAAGTAGGGTAGCAATAGGACTTCCAAGATCTGACGTAAAAATCAAAATTTGAAACCATGAACAGACTCAAAACAGAATTAGATCACTATGTTTGAAGGCAGATTTGAAAACTCGGATGTATTTGATAAGAAACAGAAAATCGAGCAACTAGAATATAGAACTGAAACGAAAACCAGAAACTACTAACTGAATCAATAGTCAATAGACTAGAAGAATGGAAGAATGGTAGAAGGTTATGGACCAAGCACCTATCCTGGAAGTATACTGATATCCCATCAGCCAACACCAGTCCTCTCACCAAGGGTTAGTTGCATCCCACAACTGAAGTCTCAATATCACAGAAATTGAAGCAGGAAAAGCCAGCTCTATTCGATAATAGAAATCATGGGGAGGCTCTGTGGTGTCTATGCCTGTACAGCTTTATATAGAAACTAATAAGATAGTTGCATACTGGTCATAACACATGTAATAGCCAATAGGAAACATGCCCTAAACAGACAATGAGATGAACTATGCAAAAAAAATTGGGATAGGACTCCTTAACCATAAACAGTAGGAGTTCTGTTTCAGCCAAAACTCTAACTAAAGACCTTGAAAGAGGCTGAGAATTAATAGGAGATTCCAGCCATTAGAAATAAGGAAATAGACAATAGAATTATGGAATAAAATAGTCCTAAATAGACCTCATGACCTGGTTCTTTAGGCAAACCAGAACCTGTAAACGGGTCCAAAAGTGTCCCAAATCAGAACCGCAAGTTATGGTTCTGGCCTGGGTTTCTACTTCTCGCGTTGGTACTTCAATGAGTACCTGCCTTGACGCTGATCTGCATCATATAGCTTTTGTTACTCACCAAACTCTCCAGAATACAGATCATGGAGATTCACCATCAACATAAGGAGTTAGGAAGATAAAATTTTGGCTTCCAAAAAGGATGCCTCATTCCACTAGAAGCCTAGATCTACTAATGACTCGGTGGTTATGATTGCTAAACAAGGAGTGGTTAGGCCAAGATTGTGTTCAGGAAACATCACTTAGTAGTTTTATGAATCTTTGGATGGGGGCCTTATCCTAAGTTTTAGTACTGGGTTTGTGCCCTGCAGGTCTGTTTTAGCCTTCTCCTTAGCCACTCTAAATAAACTGCCATTCCAAAAAACAAAAATCCCAAAACACAGACTAGGACTAGTAAATCCCTGCTTATCAAGATCATCAGCCATCTCCTTGGCCACTCTTAAGTCCCCATGCGAAAGAACACTCATCTTTATGGACATGTTATCCACATTTTCAATTAGTAAAGTGTCAACTTCAGTTCGATGAGGCATTGCCAGATTGGAAGAACAATGCTTTGGAAGAGGTTTGGAAAAGGTCAATTCTGTTCGACATGTACGCCCCTTCTATTTTAAGGGACTGCCGTAAAAGCACAGTAAATCCACATACATGATCAGCCATATGCTTCATATAGGCCACTACATTTTACATGCAGCCCATCCAGGAAAGACTGTATCCATACATCATTTAAGATGATTAAATCATCAATCTACATGCAAAACACAAACAAAGGTGAGGGAATACCCACCCAAACTGTTGGCCTAGATTCCTCTCTGCCGTATCTTTCTTCATTTTTTTATTATTTTAGTGTTTATAATTTGGGAAAAAGAACTCTATCCAGGATTGTGGCCTACACCAGTGCTCCCATGTGCCTATATCTCTCCTCCCCATGTAAAAAGAGTAGGGACACTTCCACAGCTCTACCCCTTGCTTCGGTAATAGAGAGATGGATACAGGAGGAGCTGGTATAGGCCATTCTCCCGGACAGAGAACCACTGCCCTCAGAATTTATATGCCACAACCATTATATCCAAATCCATTCTGAAAATCAGATTCGTTAAGGCTCTGTTTGTTTTAATGTAAAATCTTACATATCAAATTTTACATGGACAAATTTTACATGTTGAAACATTTTCCAACGTTTGTTTTCAAAGAGGCAAAATGTGATCTCCCAATGTGCATTTAAAGATATGCTCACTGTAAAGAGATTATTAATATCGACTATATATTATTCGATGAAATTCCTCACAGAAAACCCATCATTCAAGTAGACACTCACACCTTCAGTGAGTTTAAGTGATGGAGAACCCTAGGGAAGGGAGGGGAAATCAGAGTAGAGATGGGGAAAAGAAGGTTTACACTCACATATTCATTCAATAATCAAATTGCTCTCTAAATCTTCAGTCGATTACAACCAATATATAGAAAAATAGGAACATGAAATTAGAAACTTAATTAGAATGGAAACTAGCCGAAATTAGGAAACAACTATAAAAAGGAAACCAAAGCAAGAAAATAAATCCTACTTCTACGTTCAAGTCTGGAAACTAAAAGCATGAAATAAAATACTAGGTAAACTACTAATTTTATTTCCAACCCTTGTTGGACCAAAACCCTGG
>NC_056558.1:14396005-14401587 GCF_013358625.1 Macadamia integrifolia | reverse complement strand
CGTCCACTGCCAATAATCCTCTTCGTCACCAAATCATGAAAGAGGCAATAAGAGGGAAAAAATGTGATACAACAATTCAAGGTTTTAGTTAAAGTGCTCACAGAAAATAGATTCAGGGTAAGGTTAGGAACATGAAAGACAGAAGCAAGTGAAATGGAAGAGGTGACAGGGATACTGCCTTTACCAAAGATAAAAGAGAAGGTACCATCAGCTACCTAAATCTTATCCTTAGAGAACAAATGAAGTAGGAGTCATAGTAATGGGACGTACCAGTCATTTGGTCAGTGGCACCAGAGTCAATAACACGACGGAGCTGTGGAAGGTGCAGTGGTGGTGACATGCATAGCGAAAGCTGAGGTATCCTGTGAGGTAGATAGGCCATCAAGCTGAGACATAAACCGGCTAAGCACTACAATATCATCCCTAGAGTAGCTGATATCTACCTGTAAGGAGTCTCTAGTATCAGTCTCTGTCATAGTAGCATGGGTTGTTGATGGAGAACCCTTAGGGAAGGAAGGGGAAATCAGAGTAGAGATGGGGAAAAGGAGATCACACTCACACATTCATTCAATAATCAAATTGCTCTCTAAATCTTCAGTCGATTACAACCAATATATAGAAAAATAGGAACATGAAATTAGAAACTTAACTGAAATGGAAACTAGCCTAAATTAGGAAACAACTATAAAAGGAAACCAAAGCAAGGAAATAAATCCTACTCCTACGTTCAAGTTTGGAAACTAAAAGCATGAAATAAAATACTAGGTAAACTACTAATTTTATTTCCAACCCTTGTTGGACCAAAACCCTGGGCTGGACCGGTTCTTCTTGGCTCTTGGCTTCCAAAGCCGGTCATGCTGGTCCAACCAAGAAAGGGCAGCCGTATCTGCATCATTAAGCCTCCCAAGTTAAGTGATGAAAGAGAGATGGTTTGATCATTTAGGCTATGACAGGCTATGACTTTGTTGGTCGGGGTTGCTCGATTGAGACAAAAGATAATATATTTTTAGAAACCTAGATCAAATTCCAAGCGTAAAAGTCAATTCTGTCCTTTGCCATACATTTCCACCACTAAAGTTCTCTTTCAATGAAGATCAACAGAGAAATTGACTAGTGAGAAATCAGAGTCGAAGAACAAGAGCAGCAACTCAGAAACTCAGAAACTCAGAAACCCATACTCAGAAACCTGAACAGAGGATGACAAAGTGTCGGAGCCAAGTGGAGTCACCGGACTCGGAACCGGCGACACGGCCAGGTGGGTTTGGGTTTTGATTTGTTGGGGTGAGTAAGGTGGGCTTCGAATCGAAGTAAGGCCAAGCTTGATTTCGAGCTTTCTCATGTTCTGTCTCCTCTCTTGAAGCTTGAAAGCTGATCGTCAAGGCGCTACAATGTCACTAGAAAGTGACAATCTTGAAGAGAATCTCGCTGTGGAAGTGTTATTGGAAGCTTTTTCTGCAAATCGTCGCCGGCACCGGTGAGTTTCTGCACGAGCTCTCTAAAGGTGTGAGTGTCTGCTTGAACGAATGTTGTTGATGTCGCCCCGACTACAAACCCATCGTCTCTCCCATCGGGGAAGACAGATGCCCTCGCATCGTTTTTTTTTTTCTTACTCGACTATATCGAGCATTATTTTACAAGTTGTTTTCCAGTCGTTTTGGACGTAAAATTTGTTGGCCTTTTTTCCGGTAAATGTGTACAATTTGGTAAAATTTTACCTACTAAAAAATTTCCAAAAGACAAAACAAACAATGGAAATTATAATTTTACAGTAAAATTTGTTTTACTGGTTCGAAACAAACAGAGCCTAATGGTGTGTTTGGTTGCGTAATTCAAATGGCGCATGTATCGAATTTGGATAACACCCCTTTGAAAGACATTCTATTGAACAATCTTCATGACAGAGAAATCGTTTGGTTACCTTGAACCTGTGACATGATTCTTCCTGGAAAACTGTTTGATTACCTTGAGTCTGTTGATTGAATTCATATTTAGGAAATGATTCTCTTTTTATTAGTTTGATAGTAAAACATAATTTTCTCCCCACATGTTTTGTAAATCGGCCAGCATCATTTCCTTTCTATCTTTCATTTTTTCTTTCACTCAACCCTCCCCACCCTAAACTTCCTAGTTACATGTTCATTGAACTCCCAGGAAGGAGTTAAATATAACCCTATCTTTCCCACAAATCTTATTAATAACTAACAGATGTTTCTATATGAACTAATACAGCTGAGTGGTAGAATTACCCACTTCAATAGTGATCATGTGATTTGGCAAATTTGATTTTCAGTATTCATAGTTTCTGTAGAACCATATATATATATATATATATATGGATATCCAAATTTTGGACTTTTTCGAATAAATTGAATCGATATTTTGAACACGAAATCAACCAAAATAACAAGAAAGATCAAAGCACGCCACGCAACATAAAAAAATAGAAAACTAGACATTATAAGAAGAGGATCTACCTCCAGAGCCAGTTGAGGAAGCCCTCCAACAGCCCCATTTTCGTAACCAAAGTTGAACCCAACTACGATTGCGAGGTAGATGAACCAATCAAATTTAGAAACCGTAACCCTATTTCTCAAAGAGAAAGCCCAAAAGATGCAGAGCCTTTGAATTGTTGTTCCCTTGCTGAAACCTTCAAGAACAGAGAGAGAGAGAGAACAAAATACCTTGAAGGTGGTCGAAGGAGTCGCCGCAGAGCTTGTTTACCGAGACATGGTTGCTGGCTTCCTTCATTGGTGGGAAGGTTTTGGTATAACTATGGAGAACGAGTAGTGATGGAGACTCTGGTTTCCCCATTTTTGTCATTCGCCAAAAGACTACTCTTTCATACTATGGTCTAATAAGGTCTTTCAGATCTGAGTTTACGTATAGAGGTAAACTCAGCTATGAATGACTTCCTTTGAAAATTAGTGATTCTTCAGAATTATGTGCATTCTAACGAATGTCATTCTAGTCAAACCAAACACATCATAAAACATAGAATTGTGATTCTGCAGAAAGTATATCTGTAGATTTACACAACCAAACAAGCCCTAACAAATTCAAATTTGGTTCACGATGCCTGAAGCCATCTAATATTTAATTGAATTTGGATATGTCATAAAAGAATCAAATTACTTTTTACCACCAATTAAAAAAGCTCAGATGGATTTAGATTTACCCTCAATCCAAGACAAATCTGCTTATTACAGCCTTAACTTCACCCAAGGAAGTAAACCATTAGAAAGTAAGAGAACATTATCTTACCTTCTTGGGCTACGGCTTCTTGAAATTCTCCTTCCTCCCTGTATTGCAATATGTTCATTAGAACTGGAAAAGAAACTCAAAGGTTTCAAATGCAATTAAACTGCAAGAAATAACAAGATATAGATACCTTGCGAGGACTCGGTGATCCCGAATAGGATGAAGACCTTCCACGTCTTTGAGCCACTGCTCGGCCCCTGTTGCAAACAAATTGCAATTCAACACGTAAGATATGTTACAATAATAGAAAGTTATCTGCAGCGACATGGATTTTATTAATAAGCTAGGGTCATCTACTACAAGCATAGGCCAAGCATATACAACAAAATTGAACATATAAAAAACAGCACGTAAAACAAAGTCAATTTTCTAACAAAGGGCCAAGATAACACCATGCACTGTTCATTTGGATCCTCGATCAAGATAACACCATTCAATTCATCTTTGGATCACCTTTTCGACAAGGTTACGACCTTGGCTGAAAACGGAACTTCCCAGGTTTTGGTCAAAACCTGGGATTTTTCTGGACCAATCAAAATATGAGGCACAAAAATGGTTTTTTTTAACCCCTTTTTTTGTGTACTGCCTATTTTTACCATTTTACACATATTCAATGAATTAGTTTCACATAAAACCACGCAAAAAGGTACTTGTGGTTTGGACCCAAGTTTGCTAGTGTGCTCTAAATGCTGTTGCACACTAGCCCTATTATAGAGAAAAAAACACATTACCTTCAACCTCCAATCACACAAATCCAAGCTGTAGAGCGGTTGAGTAAGTGGAAGAATGCAAAAAAAGTTTGAAGGCCACAAACTACGAGTTTTTGCAAAATCCCAAGGACCAGTGTCAACACTTGGTTTCATTTCGGTTAGTGTTGAAACTGAGACATCCTGATCGAAACTTGAAGTTTTAACCGAAACTTAAAACCATGCTTAGAACATGTCAACTGTAACTGATAAAGGATAGTAAAGCATGCAATCCCAAATGTTCATCTATTTCAACTCTCAAAAACAGTTTTATTAAACTGACTAATTTTGGCGTTACAAGATGTTGTAGCTACCTGCGAGGAGAAACCGATCTTGAAGGTGACCGAGCAGGCCTGCGAACAGGAGAGCGGCTACGCCGACGTATGGGTGACCTTCGAGGAGGACTTCGTGCTCGTCTAGGAGGAGTACTGGTCAAAAAGCAAATTCATTTATATGGAAAAGGAGAAAAAATATTAAGGAAAAACAGTCATACAACTTTTGGTAAGTTTACTCAATTCAATGGGATACATTAAGGCAAATTTCCAAATTCTTACAATTGGTAATTTGGTATAATAAACAGATTGTGTCAACATCAGATGAACATACACAATACAGAATAACTCTTAATATTAAAAATTAAGAATGATACGAACTTACATAAATTTACATAAATGTGGTTCAAGGACCTCATGTGCAACAAAGTACAGAGGATGATATGGGAGAAAATATTTTTAGCAGTGAACAAAAAGGTACAGCATAACAAGCAAAAAGAAGAAACATTAGATAAAAGGAGATAAGGTTGATCCATGCTTCCTCTTGGCAAATGGCGAACCCAGTGCCCCACATCACACATCCCTTACAAGGTGAAATACCTCAAGCTCAAAAATAATGTGATGGAAGATATCAAGGTCAGACTAGGCATTGAGCTTGTCTTTAAATCAGAGTCTGACAGGTCACCCCATGTATATGCTGCATAGGTTTGAGGCTTGCAGACAGTTGATTCAGGGTAGAAGAATTGAAGCTACTGCTTCTTCTGGTATATTTGAGTGGGACCCACAGCAAAAAATTGTTCACTGAAATGGCTAAAGTTACTAGGGATTAGGATTTCATAGGCCATAAATTACGGAGAAATACTTCGACTTTAGCTCTAAAAGTTTGGAAGATTACTGGTCAAGGAAAAGATAGATAACTATAAAGGAGAGTTAAGGGACCTGAAGTTCGGTGGGTTTGAGGTTAAAGGAAAAGATAGGTAAGTATAAGAGGAGTTAAGGGACTAGAAATTTCGCGGATTTGAGGTCAAGGAAAAGATAGATAAGGCAGAATGACTTACAGCTTCAGGTTTTAAGGCTTGTTGCAGGCAGAATAGGTGTTTTGTTCGAGATATAAACAAGGTTGATTTACAAAAAGCCAAGTTCAACGGCTCAAGTAATATCAATCGTGTACCTGTTCTTGAGTGAAACCAGTCCAAAGATTAATCAAAAAATTGGATAAGCACTAAAACCATGGTCATAAAATCAAACACTTGTGTACCTTTTTTTTTTCATTTTTTTTGGTAATGAACTATACTGTTCACCACCC
>NC_056558.1:14372357-14395985 GCF_013358625.1 Macadamia integrifolia | reverse complement strand
CAAAAAAAAAAAACAAATATTACATCTAAGCATGATAAAAAATACCAGTACTAAAATATATTTTTAGCTACATAACAGATAATGATAGATCCTGCTAAAGCCTATCCCTTCATAAGTCAATAAGGGGGAAGAAAGCATCCTACCCTCTATACAAGAACTGCTTTTCCACAATTTACTTATTTCTATGAATTTCTTTACAACACTTTTTAGCTAAAAAAGTTTGTTCAAAAAGTATTCTAAGACTGAGCTGAACTCTCCACAGACCATGGTCCAACGAGTAAACCCATCACCAGGATTGATCCCCCTCAGTCTGCTTTTCTTCTTAAAATAGATTCATTACACAGACATGAATGACTGAAGAGTTTTGCGGCACGTTCAGGAGCTTTTCTTACCACTTAAACCACAAGTCTGAATCACTTGCTGATATGGGATAGGGGCATAGCCAGTTTTCAGAACGCTGAAACATAGAGTTCTACTCAAGGTTCGAAATCTCGTTTCGTTTCGGTGTTTCGATGGATTCAAAATCACCAACTCGAAGAGATCTCCCCGAGATCTCGGCGAGTTGGTGTATTTTATTTTTTTTGATTCGGTTGACTGTTTCGGTGGTCAAACAACCATATTTTGACCTGAAACTTGGCGGGTAGCTAGTTTTAAGGTTAATAAACATGCTTAGAACATAAATTTGCAAAAACATTAGAACATGACATTGTTTTACAGTTGCACCCTTGTTTGGCAGCAACCATCGAACTGTTCTAGAGAATATGGTATAACATAACAAGCATCATGTATGCTTCAAAACACTTTAATATTAATCTCTTATTTTTCTTTTACTTTTAAAATCAAAACAGAATATTTTTCCCTATTTTTAAAATTATTTTTCAATTATTAATCTAATTTTTTTATTTTTCAAAAATTAAAATAAATAATTACCGGCTGAAAAAAAAATTCACTCCGATAGAGTCGTAGAACATCCAATGGTGAGTAACTTATATATAATTGACTTCCATCAAAGGTATATTTACCATAAAAAGTAACAATTTGTATTAATGAAAAATGCATTTTTAAACAAAAAAAAAATATCGACTCCGTGAGGTCATAGATCGGCCTCTAGTGTCTAACATATAAAAATCTAGCCCTATCCAACATGTATTTATGTACTATTTCAAAAAAAAAAAATTTGGGGAAAGAACTTTACATTTCCTAAGCTTGGAATGTGTAGATCTTGTTGCAGGTGTGACTTGGAAAACAATATGTGTAATGATGTGGCTAATTAGAGGTCAATAGGGTGACTTTGTGTTCAAAATGCAAGATGGAACCGAGATTTCACCGAGACAGGCGAGACAGAGTAGAGATGATACCGATATCTCGGCCGAGATACCGACATTTCGACCAAGATGATGTACAAAGTGTATTTCATAGCCTATCTAATCTCGGCCCCAAAAAAAAAATACGAAATGGCGAGATCTCGACAAGATTTTGAACCATGGTTCTACTAACCAGAGGCAATTAGGAACTTTAAGAGTGTTTGAGAATTATAAGAAATTCAGTAACATGCCCGCAGCTTTCAAGATTCAATTTCTAGGCTTCCTTGAGCTTCTCCACTAGTCTAGAGAATCATACAGTTGTATTGATTATACTCGACGATAAATTTATCATCCAATCCTCGGCTCCTAGCTTCACAAGAATTTATAGAGCATAAAATAAGTTTGGGTGACTATGTGCAGCTTACCGCCGCCTCACAGGGAGAGGGGAGCGTTTGCGGACTGGACTACCACGGATTCTTCGGGGAGAAGCTCTGTCAATAACAAGATTCATCAACTTGCCACTGAATAAATCAATAGGAAGAAAAGGAATTCAAGTGAAAGGTACCAACCGTGCAGGAGATCTGCGTCTCCTTAGAGGAGGTGATGGAGAACGTCTTCTAGCTGGAGATGCTGGCCTCCTTCTAGGAGGTGTTTCACCCCGGCGACGAACGGGGGACTCTACACGCCGTCGAGGAGGTGATTCGAGACGCCTTCGGGGTGATTCACCTCTTCGATGTGCTAAAGGGGATCTCCTTCGTGGTGGTGAAAGAGGTTTGCGGCGTGGCGAAGCTGTCAGCATTAGGTCCCCAAAAGTCATTGATATCAAGCGAAACAGAATAAATAGTTATATTGAAATAGAATCTCCAACTGTAATATATAATGTGTAGCTTACATTCTCTCTGGCGTTGCCCACTCTTTTCACCATCAGCACCAACACTATCCTTTTGGGGAGCTTCTCTTTTCTGGGCAGCAGGAACAGCTTTTGGAGGTGATGACACTTTCTGGCGTGGAGGTAATGTGAATCTTGCTTGAACAACATTCCCATCAATTTGTGCCTGCATCATACCAATGAGAAGACAAATTTAAAGGAAGCAGACAGAAAAAAGGAAAAATTTACTATAATATGTAAATTAACCATACACCATCCATGTAAAGTAACGCTTTTTCTGCATCAGCCCTTGTCTTGAACTCCACATAGCCATATCCACGAGGAAGATTAACCTGGAAACATTACCAATTTTACATTACAAACTAGGGTGGAAGGAGCATGTGTGACAAATGGAATAGAAATACACTTACCGTACGATCCATACTCAGTTCCACGTTAACTACTTCACCAAAGTTACCTGCAAGCTCGACAGATGGCAAAATTTATATATGAAGGAAAAAAATACAACTTAGAATATAATAATGCAAAGTAGCCTTTTCCCATACTTACTGAATATTTCTCTTAAATGTCCTTCGTTCACATTCCTAGTTAGCTTGTCAATGTGCAGGACCACAGACTGAAGAATGGGAGATGCTTTCCTGAAACAACCGGCATTATTGGAACATATACATGAAATGAAAAGTAAAAGCCGAAGCGAAAACTCTCCAAGTATAAGTTTCGAAGAGAAGGGGTAGCCATGCAAGGCTTCATTCCTTTCCCCCAGCTTATTTTACCTATTTTGTCTTCTATCACATGCAATTAAGCACATGAAATACGTCACAAGATGATTGAATAGTTGTTTTTGCATAAAAGGCAAAAAAGATAGAGTTTGGATAACATACATGAGGCTTTACTTTTGAAACAGGTCCAGCAATAAATGCTACCACAATTCCAGATGTAGACAAACAATCTCAAACACTCTAGTAAGTTTTCCAGATAATAAACCTATCAACTCAATATGCTTATATGCATTCATTGGTCCACAAGTTTATTCAGAATAAACTTATTACAAGATAGCACTAACATTTGTCTGGGAAATTTGAAAGGGGGGAAAAAACATACACAAACCAAATATTCCTGAGGGCATTCAAAAAGCCTGAGTTTAAAATAGAACGTTTTACAATAAAAACACTTCTACATAGCTGGAGGCACACTAACTGGGATGTTGTCGATGAGTAGTGGACTAGTACATCTTTCATACACTACTTTTCCAATTGATCAGAATGAACATTAAGCTAATGACAAAAAGAACATGTGTCTTCTTGATAAGTGAGCTTTTAGCCATGCCAATGCCGTTCAGGACAGTCTGATTAAACAGCCAGCTTAATTCTTGTGCCCCAGAAAGCATATTTGCTATGATGTATTAGATAATTGGCACAAGTTAAAATATGGTCAAAGCACTCCCTCAAATACTTGAAAATGATGATTTATGTAATATGTATTTCTCTTACACACATACCCAGTTGCATAAGACATCAACTAGGGAAAATCCAAACAGTTGACTTCTTACAAAAACAATCATCAGATTTCAAAAAATAAAAACTCATACTTGTCATTTGATGGCTAAACTACTAAATTACTAAGTTCTTTTTGAAGATTTTGATGTATCAAAGTACAATTTGGGATGACAATAAAAAGTCCGCATGAAACATTACCTTGGGGGAGGTGAAGCCCGTTTAGCAGGTGGAGAAGGACGCCGCCTGGCTGCACCTGCAGGACTGTGTAAAGAAGCAACACCATAATATTATGTCAGATACTCAGATATGCATTCAGTAACAATCACATTTGCAGAGAAACAGAAAAATAATAATTTTGGAGCTATAAATTGCTTTTTAAACAAAGTACAATAATGGAAAGATTACATATAATTGCTTTGGGAAAACGGTAGTGTGGCCTTAAAGAAGCTTGACCCTTTTCAAAACCTGGTGAGTTAGGCAAGTCAAGTTTGTTATATTTTTCTCATATCTTTCTTCTTCTCCTTCTCCAAGTGAGGAGGAACTGAGGCTATGATTGCTTCACATGTGAAAAGAAAAAAAAAAATGGGCTAATAGTAAAGATAACAAACAATATTCTAGGGTTTTGTTTAGTTGTAGACCAAACATATGGTCTATGAATAGTATATGGCACAGTAAACAAATAAAAACCAAACTCGGCGAGTTTCACATGACTTGGGCAAAAACACTATGTCAATAAAAACTCGGACCGACTTGGACCTGGTCTGCTCATTTATTAAATCTAGGCAAGTCTTCATGACTCCAAACCATGTTTCATTTTTTATTTCTTTTTACTTGACTCAGGTGACTCGTCCTAGTCAAAACTTGCTTTTCCAACTATGATTTGTAATTCAAAAAAAAAAATGTTTAATGAATATGAGTTATTCAGTATTATTTGTATTTATCCGAATTAGTTGTGGTTTATATATATTCTTCACATAAGCACACCTTTTTTTGCCAATATTTCAGAATGAGTTATTTGCATTATTCAATTATGCCCAAAACTAATACTGACTAATACTAAATTTGTGGAATATACACATGCCAGAGGTGTCAATCGGTCGGATCAATTGGGCTGAATTGGTTTCAATCTAGTACTCGGCCAAGCCAAACCGGTAATGCATAGTTTGGTTTTAAGACCAGTTCGATTCCCGTTTGTTTCAGTTTTCTTAGCGGGTTTACATCTGCTTCAGTTTTCATATATGTGAATGTGTATTTAATATGGGTAAATGGATTTTATCAATTTTTTTATATTTTTGGCTTTTTGGTTTTTATCAGCTTGGCTTCAGGTTTGGTTAGTTTTCGATCATTCGATTCAGTTCCTACCAATTTTCTAAAAACCCAAATCAAAGCCGAACTCGTAAGCATTTGGTTCAGGCAGAAGTAGAACCAAACGCTTTGATAAGTTATAGAAGACATTTGAAACCATGTGTCAATGCTTAAATTTGAATTTGGACAAAAAATATCAAACCCAAACTGCCCCCCCAACAAAAAACCCTTTTACATCTTCAAATAGGGAAAATTTAACATTCAAAAATGAAACTATTAGACATAATTCTTGCAATAGATCCTCTTTCTGTCTAAATCCTTTACAATTGATAAATCAACTCTTTTGGTAATTAGTATATTTACACAAGCATTTTTTGGTTCCTCTTCCCACCTTGTAAAACTATCCCAATTAAGTACAATAGTCACAATGCTCTATCTTTTTTAAACAACTTTTCCCGAATTTTATTGTAAGCTTCTTTTGAGTCCAAAGTAAAATGATATGCCAACCAAGGAAATGGAAATGTAAATAAATGGGTTTCAAAATATCAGATTTTCAAATGGGAATGATGATTCCTAAACATTTTGTTGGACATGAATAGAATTTTTTTGTCATTCGAAAGGGATTAAATCATTAAAAGCAAATTCTCATGGAGTAAGTTATAGAGTGTAGTCAGATTGAGACTCCAAAAAAAAAAAAAGGCGCTGCTGTATTCCTTCTCCATTGCCATCCAGTGGAAGTTGGCTTACGCACAAGGATCAGATTTCCAGGATGATGTCTGGTGTAGTGTTTCCTATAATCTAGAAGATAGTTGCTACCATGGTTCAAAATCTTGGGTTTCGACTTAGGTCAAAATTTCCGAACCTCGTCGAAATGTCCAAAACTTGGTCGAAACCATGTATTTTTTCTGGGCTATTTCTAGAAATTTAGGAAAATTTCCGAAATTTGGTCATCTCCGGGTGGGTCGAAACCATTGAGACTTGCAAAATTTCTGAAATTTAGAACTATGGTTGCTACTTGCAACTGTATATGCCTTTGTATCACACTGTTGGGTAATGACAGTAACTAGGACTTTGCACATATACCAAAATTTTAGGAAAAACTAGAATGACTATGACATCACTGCTTTTATTAATTCATCTCATGATTGGATAAGGTTTGAATATCAGGGGGGGAAACTAGAAGAAATTGATGTTTGGCTGAAAGTTTTCATTCAAATCTTACTGAATTGTATATTGGAGTTACATTCGGTTAATTTTTTCTCTAAATTGATCTGTAATCCTCTGGTTCGTAACAATGTGGCATTTTTTTGGGGGGAGGGACAGCACTCAGTGGAAAATCCATGGGGTGGATCATATCATGAACAAGAGCATTCAGATTCCTTAAAGCAATATAGAACTCAACTGACTACATCTTTTGTACCATCCCATGGCCCATGGCTGGACAGAGTTTCCTCAGTCTTGCCATGAGGGTTGGGATTCTCTGAGAAGACACTCTATCTAATTGACAATTGGTGCTTGAGTCTTTTCTGGGGTGTGGCCGTGTATTGCCAAAATAAAAAAGCTCGTTGTTGCTATTTGTGGAGTAATAGAAATAATCTCCAATGATGAAATTTCTAGGTCCTCAGCCTTCTGTTTTTTACGAAATTACTTCAGTTTTTTGTTCTACCTGGAACATAAATCTCACAAAAACTAAACACAGAGTGAGGCCCAAATTGAAATTATTCTATAAATAGCTCCCACAGGAATTTACTCACAGTCCACTAAGAAAGATAAATCGGACTCCTGTCCGCCAAATAAAATGTTTAGGAATCATCAATTGGAAGTTGAAACTTTGTTATTGCATGGGATGGCTGACATTTTTTATGTAGCCAACTGTGGTAAGAGCTGAATATCTATCCAACTGGCAGAACAGGGTCGTATATACCCATTCGACATATAAACTGCATCTGCCAAGTACCAATATTACTCCAATTCTTAGATAAAAGCTACTTTTACACGACATAAACACCATGACCAACCAGAAGATAAGAATGTATGGACCAATGGAATAATTCTCCCTGGTACGTGCAACAAAAATGGATATAGAGAGTAATGGGTTCATGGAAACCAAATCATACTAATTTTCCTTCAATGGGAAGCAAGTAAGGAAGGAGCAAACCTTCTCCTCTGCGGCGGCGGGGATCTGCTGCCAGAACTAACACTCCGAGACGGAGAGGAAGAAGAAGAAAATGAGCGAGAAAGTGACCGCGAACGAGAGCGGGAACGAGAATCTGAACCAGAAGTCGACCGAGATGGTGAAGACGAACCCGTGTCCGAGCCAGAAGGCGTGGACGGCCGACCACGACCTGGTTTCGCCATGATTACCTGCAGAAAGCCACAAACACGTTGGAGTAAACACAGTTAGAAGGTCCCCAAACCCTAGCCTAGGGTTTTACAGTTAAAGCGAAGGCTTACTTCACTGCTCCTTTCGACTTCTTCCGTGAGAAAACTGAAAAAAAAACACTGTTCTGGGATTTTTTTTTTTTTTACCCTTCTCGAAATGTTTGATATACGAATGCACTATTGAATGGTGCCTCCGTGTAAGGTGCCGACTGCCGAGTATGAGTGTATGACCCACACGTCCAGTATCGGGAATCGAATCGTGAATCAGCTGATCCAAATCGGACTCAACCAACCAACATGTGGTCAATTCTAAGATTATTGAGACCGATTCCATTCTAGATTCCGCCCTTCAAGGTTCAAACCATTGGTTTTGACCGATGAGGATAAGGGTGCCAAGTTGGGGGTGTTGGGACCATGGTTTGATGAATTGAAATTGGAATTGAAATTGGAATGTATCAATCAACATGATCTATGGGAGTGATTTTGGTGTTTTTTTGTTATGGGTGAATACTTTAAATAGGTGAAGAGTTAAATTGGCAATTTTAAGTTGATTTTGGTTGTGTTTGATAACATTTTAGAATAACGTTTCTGGAGTTTTTCTGTTCTATGATAACCAAAAAAACGGAATAAAGTGTTTTGTGCATTTATGATGTGATTTGTTTATATTGAAACAAAAAAATAAAAAGAAAAAAAAAATGCTATAAACAATAATTGAGACGAAACGATAAAAGGTGGTTCCGTCATTCCATTTTTGTTAAAAAAAAAAAAGAAAAAAGGCAAATGTGTTTACATTGAACAAATCGGACGCAGCGAAATATGTTTCATTACTTATTGAAATTTCCGTTGTTTATATGAAACGTCAATTATGGAATAAAAACGTTGTCAGACGCAGCCAAATGTGTTTACATTGAACGAATCGGTTAAAAAATTACTCCTAATTCAATAAGTAATGATATTTATTTCTTTCTTTCTTTCTTTTTCTCAAATCGTATTTGAAAAAAACATTCCGAATTTAATTGAGTTAAAGCCCCATGCTTTCCTTGCAATCTCTCTCTCTCTCTCTCTCTCTCTCTCTCTCTCTCTCTCTCTAAATGTAGTATCTTCCTTCCTACTTTATATGTAAATAAGCAGTAGAAATCTTGAAATTAAGTCTTTTTCTCTCTCACGATCTTCTATGGCACTGGAATCCTTTCTCAATGTTTAATTTGTCTTATAAATATGAGAATGATCAATAAATGAACTATTCCTTGAACCTTTTCAATGTCAAGTTATACTCATGAACGAGATAGATAGACAAGATAAGAAATAAACCTTAAATCCGTTCAATTACGAGGGTCTATCTTCTTTGTATTTTCAAGTTTCCTTTGTATATATGTATTGGTATTCTTATATTTTGTTTAATTTCTTGTTGTCTATAATAATATTTTTTTTTCTTTATGTGTTCATAGTTCATATCATTGGGTGATGATAGGTTGATTTATATGCTATAATATCTAATTCAAGTGTGCCCCTTACAATATTGAATTTGGTATGTTATAAAGTGTTATAAATGTTTATAATTAAGTGTCTTCCATATTATATCATTCTATTGTTGGATATGTATGTCCATCAACCCTGGTTTATTAATAAGATTGTTTAATTTTATTTATATATGTCGTTTATTTATTGGGCTTGTAAGTTGTTCCATGTATTTTCACCCAAAATTGTTCTCAGTTAGGGATAAGACCAGATTCATGCCTTCGGAAGTTGGCTTGTACAAAGATAAATAAATGATATAATACTATTATTGGGCTAGATCGATGGATCCCTTATCTACATAATTTCAAAATTACTTGTAGACCCATTAAATATTGTTATGATATAGTAAGTGAGCTTATTCATAATGGATCTTGGAATGTGAACTTTGGTGTATGCTTTTATTTCATATAAATGCGGATGTTGTGGTTGCTGTTGGTGTTCGAATATTGTTGGATTTATCTATAATGGAAGATCTATGGTTTTTTTTTTTTGGGTAAAAGAAGATTTATGGTTTTGTACCCTTATAGTAGATACTGGAGCTTTCTCCACTGGAATGGCTGATAAGCAGCTCCTTCAGACACACTATCATATTGGTATGAGTGGACAATATATTAGTACTTTCTAATTTATTTTATTTTAATCAGTCGATCCATATGATCCACTATTAATCTTTCAATGATAACGAGAGTGATCACTAGAGGAAAACATTACTTTTCTTATAAGTTCAAGAATGCTCAAAACTACCATAGTAAATAAAAAGTTTAAAAAGTACTCAAAAGACAAAAGAGTGGCCTTTGCAGATGAAAACAAACAATTGAAAAAGAAGTTTAAAGAATAATGCGAAAAAGCTGTTCAGTTTTTAAAGTACAGCAGTAAAATGGTATAATGCCATGGCCAGATTGTGTAGCATTATTTTGACTTGGTAAATTACTTTTAAACATGGTATTTTTCTTAATAAGATTTCTCATTACCCCCAAAAAAAAAAAGACGAAATAAAATACTTTTAAACTATCTCTCTCATTCAATATGGTCCGATTTGAAGGAGTATATATTTGTACTATTTTTTGTTGTGTAATCGAGTGAGATTTTCAGATTTTTGAGTTGGTGTTTATGGGCGAGAGCTCATGCTGCGAGTTCAAGTGTTATTGAGAGATATCCATTGTAATATTTATTCTATCACACGGTGAATCATTTTCACATTTGCCTTGTGGATGAAGTATGTCATATCGAGGTGTGAACCCCGTTATATCCATGTGTCTTGTGTTAATATATTTGTTTTTTATTATTGTTTCTTTAGTGTTTGTTCCAACACAAATGCGCATGTGAGCAAACTCTCATATGCCGCTCAATCTAAGGGGTTCACCACCTATTATTCCAATGGGAGCATGATAAGGGGTGTATGGTGGAGTTTTATGAAGTTAGTCTATTTGTTGTCGGTAAGTGACTAACAATGGATATTGTGTTTAACATTAAGTGCAATGTACATAGTGTGTCTCTATAGCTTTCAAGTTTTGACGACTCCACTAACCACTCCATGTAACAAAAAAAATGAAAACCCCATTTCTATATTTATCACATGGGACGAGTAAGCTGCAATGATTCTACACACCACATCTTATTTGGTTTAAAAAAAAAAAATCATTTGAAATGACATATTTGTCTGTTATTATCAAAAGCTGCCATTATCTTGTACATTTTTGTTTTCAAATATACATATATTATAGTAAGATTCATGCTCATTGAAACAAAAAAATGTGTTATGTTAGAAAATTGGGATTTGGCTCCTCTATCGTGCACAAGGGGCGGTAGCGTAGATTCGACGCCTTGGAACTCTTCATCATGGAGCCCAACACTCAGGCGTGCACTTCAAGACGCTCCAAAATGTTGGATCTACACTGCCGCCCATGTGCATAGTAAAAGAGTCAAACCCATAAAAATTGGATAAAAAAAGTGTTTTATGCTAGAAAGGGACAAAAAACCACAAATTATTATTATATTTTATTATTTGTATAAAACGTTACATAATATTTGACACCTCAAGCCTGTCAATAATATATTTTTGTTAAACCTTTTTCTACAATTGTCAATATATTGGCCAAATTTAACATATCAAAACACAGTTGGATTCCAGCTAGGCTGACACATGGCAGTGTCTAGGGCTGTGTAGATAAGCTAGTCTGGACGGTTTGTGTTTCCTATTGCCACCCTCACCCCTACTCTACTTATCTTTGCTTGTCTCCGGGACTCTGGTTCGTCTCCCATTTCTCTCTTTCTCCCACATACCGCAATCCCTGAAACAGGGAAACCCTCTTGCGCAGACCCAACCATCAACGGGTTAGATCGCGCGTCGGCCGCCCTCAGGCGATCGGCATTCAACCGCCGCATTATATCCGGCGACGTAGGTGATTCGTATCTCTTTACATTTCTCTCATTTGATTCGAAATCCATGTTTTGTCCTCCTGGAGTACTGGAATATGAATTGTACTAAGGATGTTTGTAATGCACAACTGTTTACTGCCAGTAAGAACAAAAAAGCACACTAGATTGCCGTTTCTGTTTCAACTAACAATTCGCTATCGAGGAAATCAGTAGAACGAATGTACTATCAGTAAAGAATTAGGAGATATGAACTAACTTATTGCATGATAAAGATAGCATGATCTACCCTTCATAGTGGTGGAACCCTGTTTAGTAGTACAGATTGTGCCGCAAGTAGGTCAAATGAGCAAAACAAAGATTCTGAGAATCAATACATCAACGTATAAAAGCTTACAAGGAGGTGATATGATTGATATGTGTGAATGTAATAGTTAGTAAATAGAAGACTGCAGTCCACTGACCTGACCAAGGTATGGGTGGTGTTTTAATGATCAGTAGTTATTGTTCTTGCAAAATAGCAATTGGTATTTTCTGCAATTTATGATCAGTCTATCTTATGATGAGTAAATCAGACGGGTAGTATTACATAAATTTTTAGGGATAATAGATGAATTAAGGCTTTCACTGATAGTTTAGAGCTTGATTGTGGAACGTTGTACTACGGCCAAAAGTTGATTGTAGCATGCCTGGGACTCTGTGGCATCTCTGCATGTTGTCTAATTTTGAGAACTATTCAGAATGTTACTAGAGTGGGGTTGAATGCTCTGTTACCACACCTGTTTGCCTGAGAGTGAAAGGACCTAAATGAAAATTAAAGAAATGATGGAGGTGTAGAATGATCATTTTGTGGTTACTTCAGTTGATAAATGTCCCATTATGCTGGATCAAGTGCCTTCATAGAGCAGAAGAGTCAAAGGGATTGGAGAAGCTGATTTCACCTGAATTCTGTTGTAGCATGCTTTAAGGATTAGAAATTTGACTCTTATCATTGGGTTTAAATGCATACATTTTTGTGTTGTTTGTATAATAGAAAGAAAATGATAACAACCCTGTACAAAACCAGTGAAACCCAGTGACTGAGAAAGACCGATTTCTCTACTCTAACTGCACACTGTAGAAGTACTTGTAGCAAAGAACCACCAATTGTTTGCTCATTTATTAGATTTATTATTTATTTTTTATATTTAATATATTTTATGGATTAGAAAAATACACCAGCAAGAGACAAAACTCAGTGAACCACCGCTATCCCTACCATATTTCTGAATACTGACTGGTCTGCATGTTAAACAAGAAGCGAGCAACTCAGCTTTCTGCTTCCAAGAAAAATAATATTTTAGGAAATAGTAAAAAAACTGAGGGAAAAAAGGGGGAGAGGTTAAATGAATCTACTAAAATAGGGACTGTTATACCTTCCATGTTTCTGATGCAGCAAAACTTGTCTGGAGCTGGCCCTTTTGGTGGTTCAGTGGCTTGTACAGTTTTCAAAATTATGATCCCAACAACATCATGTCATGTTAAGATATTTTACTTGTATACATTGTAGTTTGAATAGCTGATTGATACTGCTTGAAATGTTCAAATCAGGTTTGTAAAGTAGCTTATTATGTTGTACCACCAGGGTAATACTTGTCATACCCTTGTGGCTTAGTTCATTAAATCACTTGCATTGTACATTAAGTGAGGGCATACTTATCAGTCAACCTTTTTTTTATTATAAATATATAACTACCGATTAGAGAGAGCTCCAATAGGTAGTACTCTTTGTGCCCTAATCTCTTCTTCTTCTCCTTATCTACAGTTCTATCTCTTATTCTAGATTTGAAACTATTACATGGTATTAGAGCAAAAATTTTGTAGAAAAGTACCAACCGCTGTTTTTATTTCATTATAAAAAACGTTGAAGACAGGTATGGACTCTGGATGATCTTTCAGTAAATACAACCAATTCAAGCATGAATGATTGCCCACGAAAGTAACAAAATACATAAAACCGGGCTGACTCTGGAAACAACAAGGGCTTCAAATATCTGGGTGAACTAATGGAAACAAAGATTGACTCCTAGAAACGTCCCACGTAGGAAATGGAGTATAGTGATGTTTGCCAAGCTCACAAAATTTACACTCCATATGGGAGATAAATTTGCATCAAGAACCATTTGTTGAAGATTGGAGAGCGACAAATGTCCTAACCGATAAGGTGAAGATTTATGCCACACTTCTCATGCCTAAGCTATGAGAAGATAACATAGGCCGCCCTTCTCATCCCATTCACCCACCATTTTCCCTATTGAATATCTTGGAAGTCACCATAAGAAGGATAAAAAGACAAAACAATTTTGAGACGGAGCAATGAGAAGGCTGATTAGGTTGTTGTCCTCCTCACCATTAGCCCCATGTCCTCTCCTTCCCTCTAAGCTTCAACCTTGACCAGGGAAACCTGAGCCACATCCATGACATCTGCTACTGGTAACAATTGTAGAACTATCCTTGGTCCAAGACGAGGATTTAGATCAGGTAAGGGAAGGAGACGAAATATCTGTTGAATGCGTCAAAAAGCCTTGTTCGTTGAAGGCCCTTCTTCTTTTGTAAGCGATTGACTTTTCACAGGCTAAAACTCAGGATCTGAACCAAAGAGAAACTTGGCAACTTGAAACTTTGCACACTGAGATTTTAACATGTCAAGCATCTGTACAGGAGATTTGTTGGAAAACTTACTTTACTGTGACCAGGCCAGACATTCTTTTTGCATTAGGATTTATTAATCGGGTTTATGGAGACACTGGAAGTCTGGAACAGGCTCATTGGGAGGCAACTTGTTGAATTTTGTGCTATCTTAAAGGTGCTCAGACACTGACTGGGCTGATGTTGAAGGTGATCAGGGATTTGCTATTGCGTATTGTACTACCTTCATTGGTGAAAATTTTGTTACTTGGAAGAGCAAGAAACAAACCATAATTGTGAAGTCTAGTGTTGAATCGGAGTATAAAGCTATGACTCATACTGTAGTTGGATTGGTGAGGGTGAAGTCTCTTCTTCAGGAGCTTGGGTTTCCTCTTATTAAGCTTATTGATATGTTCTGTGATAACCAAACAGCTACTTATTTTGCCAGCAATTTGTTTTCCATGAGCGGGCACATTGAAGTGGATTGTCATTTTGTGGGAAATGCTGTAATGAGAAAACTGATTTCTATTTCGTTTGTTAGTTCTGGGAAAGTGGGAATCATCTAGGATATATGTTTATGAAGCCACTGTTTTGACATGCTTATCTTGAACGATACTCCAAGCTGGGCATAGGTGATATTTATGCTTCAGCTTGAGAGGGGGTGTTAAGTAGTTAACTATGTTGTATCTTAAAGGTGTACTTGTCCTACCTTTGTGGCTTAGTTCATTAAATTATATGCATGGTACATTAAGTAGGGATACAGTTTCATTCTCCAATCAGTAGTACTGTATTGTTGCTGCTCCAATCTCTTCTTCTCCTTCTTATCTACAGTTCTACTTCTTATTGGTGATTGTCTAATATCTGAAACGGTTACAAGGTTACTTAGAGAAGAGAGACCATATGTTATTGCGTACCGGCATACCCTGAGGATTTGGATTTGGATTTGGATTTGGCCTCTCAATTTTTAGACACTGGCGATATATTGAGTGAGAGTCAAGAGACCTCTAACCTAAGGGGAATTGTTGGATGCTTTGAAAGAATTATTGGTCTCGGAGTCTACAAGGGCAAGAGTATGTTGGCATAAATCTGAAGATGAGGTAGTAATGCTTTTCTGTAGCACTTTAGTTTGCAAGGTTATGATTTGCATATGGGTTTACATCTGTTGCTAACCCTAGATCTGTTGATTTAGGGTTCCAGTTATTAAGAAGGTAGGTAATTCAACACTGGAAGAAATTCTATAGTAAATAGTAGAACTCTCCTCAAATCAACCTTTTCCAACTTAAAAGGTTACAGCCTCTGGGTTTTCAAGGCTCTCATATAATGGTGACACAGAGAAGGCAACCTTGTAGATTGGAATACTTTATGTAAACCCGACGAGAATGTTGGTTTGGGTTTGGAAGAATCCAGAAGAGAAACTCAAGTCTTGTATGTAAATGTTTAATTTAGCAATAGTACTTCTGGCATTCAACAATTCAAAGTAACAGATACATCTTAGATGGCACTCAAGGAGCACTAATAGGTTATTCTTTTCTGTCCTTGGAAATCAATCTGCTTCTTCTCATCCTGATTATTAGATAACCTGTTGTTCAGGGAGATGAGTTAGTTTTAAAACGGTGGTTATACCAGCTACCTGGTTGCCTCCATGTTTTCCCTTCCTCTGGTCAACCTAAGTGATTTCATGTAATTTAAAAGTTTCTATGCGGGTCCTAGTTGTTTGTGTTTGGAGGTCATTCTTTGTTTTAATAATCATTTAGTCTCTGGATAGTGGGGCCACGATTTTTCTATATTGTTTGTTAATGTCTCTGGTGTTGGCTTCACTTTTGTTGGTGGATATGCATGTTCTGTGGCTATTTAGTTGGACACACATTCTTGGGTTTATGTTGATCTTATGATTTCTGAAAGTTGAATTGACTTCCTGTTTGTCTTGTTCGTTTCATGTTATTCTTGAATTTGGTTTAGCTTCTAGTTGTCTTACTTTGGAACTGAGCATTTACATGATATTATTTTTTTCAGTTCTCATTTTTTGATGTTTCTCTTCAGATTTTTCTTTGAGTGGTGAAGCAATTTGGTCTGAATATAATGGATCAGGTAAAGGGTCTCCTTCCTGCTGGACATCCATTTATTTATTTCTTTTTTGTTTTGGATCTTGACGTGTGAATCTGGCAGTTTGAGAAAACCTGACAAGGCATCCATTTTCTTGTTCTTTATCTTGCTCTGGTTTGTAACATTGTAAATATTGCAGTATGAGAAAGTTGAGAAGATTGGAGAAGGAACTTATGGTGTGGTTTACAAGGCTCGTGACCGTTTGACAAATGAGACTATTGCTCTAAAAAAGATCCGCTTGGAGCAGGAAGATGAAGGAGTCCCTAGCACGGCAATAAGGGAAATCTCTCTCTTGAAAGAGATGCAACATGGCAACATAGTCAGGTTCTTTTGAAAAATCTCTGTAGTTCCTTTATCAACTGTAGGGTGTGTTCTGCTAAAAAGAGACAATTGTGGGTTGTGAAACAAAATAAATCTTTCTTTTTTTTGATATGTGGCAGAATTGCAGAAATGACCATTGCTTTCCCCAGTAAGATTGTTTGGATCTTAGACTTGTAGGTGAAGTCATGATGGAGCATCACTAGTAGTTTTGTACTTTTGTTGTCAATGAAATACCTTTCTTCTTCTCCAGGACATATTGGAATGAGATTGTTCGCTCATAAGCATTACAAATTTAGGAGAGATCTTGAAAATGTTTGTCTAGACTTTTTTTTTTTTCCCCTCCAGATTATTTCTCTTATGCTGTGTGTTCCTTTAGCAATAAAATTTCATAACAAGCATAAAAAAAGAAAAAAAAATGTAATTTTAGTCATCACAATCATTATGGGATGGCAACAAGGATTCTGCTCTCCATAATTTGGCTCTATCATAAGTCAGTAGATTGAAGCAGTCTAGAGTCTGACTTTGTGGTTCAGATAATGGGTCAACAGTGTCCTAGCAAAACCCTAGATTGTTTAAATAGAACTCATGTCCATTTGAATAGGCCTCCTGAATGTGAACCTTGGACATCAGTAGATCGCACTGAAAGCTTTCTTGATGCAGATACGGCTGCCCTTTCTTGGTTGGACCAGCATGACCGGCTTTGGAAGCCAAGAGCCAAGAAGAACCGGTCCAACCCAGGGTTTTGGTCCAACAAGGGTTGGAAATAAAATTAGTAGTTTACTTAGTATTCTATTTCATGCTTTTATTTTCCAGACTTGAACGTAGGAGTAGATTTTATTTCTTTGTTTTGGTTTCCTTTTTTATGGTTGTTTCCTAGTTTAGGCTAGTTTCCATTTCAGTTAAGTTTCTAATTTCATGTTCCTATTTTCTATATATTGGTTGTAATCGATTGAAGATTTAGAGAGTGATTTTGATTATTCAATGAATGTGTTGAGTATGATTCTCTTTTTTTCCCCCTCCCTAATCTGATCTCCCCTCTCTTCCCTAAGGTTCTCCATCAACTTGGTATCAGAGCCGAAGGACCCTATTCCTTCCCCATCTTTCTTCTTCCCTTCCCATTCTCTGTGTCGGCTTCCACCGATACTGAGAACAAAAAAAAAAAAAAAAAAAAAGCCCGACTCTATCCAGAGAAGAATCGAGCCCCCTTTTTCTCTACCGCCTCCTCTGTTCCTTCCGACAGCAGCAAAAAAAAAATCCCAAAACCTCCCTGCCCTTCCGCCTTCTCTGTTCCTTCCGACAGCAGCCAAAAAAAAAAGAAAAAGAAAAGGAGTAGCAAGAAGAGAAGAAAAGACGAAGAAGAAGAAGAAGAACAGAGAGAGACGCATACCTGGTTTCCGTCGGACCCCTGAAGTGTCTCGCCTCCCTTTCTTTTCTTCTCACTTCGATTCCCAATCAGAAAATCCCACCGCCTCCTCTTTCTGTGTCCGACAGCAAAGAAAAAAAAAAAAAAAAAAAGAAGTCGACGAAGAAGGAGAAGGAAAGTCGAGAAGAGAGAGAGATAGAAGCTAGAAGAAAAGAAGAAGAAGTAGAAGCAAAGAGAGAAGACGAAGAGACTTACCTGGTTCCGACTCCTCCTTTGCCGACTCATTCTCTGGTTCGATAGATCAGAGTCCTCTCTGCTGGTTTCGTCTCCAAGAAGGAGATCCCTACCCTTCTGTCGGTAATCCAAAACCCCACCCCAAATATTTCTCCTTAATCTTTTTAATTTGTTTGATTTCCCCACTTTGCCCCTTTGTTTCTCTTTAATTCTTTTATCCCTCCTATTTTTTTCTTATTTACAATTAGACCCCTGCCCATATGTGATACACCCCTTTGTGGTTTAATTGAATCTCAAGTAATTGCAATTCTGCCCTTCCAAAAAAAAAAAAAAAAAAGAAAAGAAAAGAAAAGAAAAAGTTATTTACTATTCTACCATATATTCGTGAGTGCTATTTTGTTAATCATCACCATGGTAGCCAATAGTGAAGTTGTTCAACAGCTGAATTCTTATAAAGGAGAAACTGATACAAAATTTGATGCTCTCACTAACATGGTCACGTCCCTAAAACAATGGTGGAATCTATGCAAGTTTCTATTGATCGTTTGGTGGCAGCAGATAAAGGAAAGAGTCCCATTAAATCTGGGGATTCTTCCAACACCACTCCACAGGATCTGCCAGTAACACTACCACCACCACCACATCATACACCACCACCACCACCTCCAACACCATATGGGACTGGTAGACATGATGATGGAGCAGAAAGAGCAGCAAAATTGGATGTCCTTGATTTTTATGGAGACAATAATCCAGAATTGTACCTTGACTGGATTCACAGCTTAGATACATTCTTCAGATGGTACGGGTTGACTGAGGCTCGAAAGATCCTATTTGCAGATGCCAAACTGAAAGGCACGGCTCGAGTCTGGTGGATCAAGCAACAACAGAACCGAACCCGAGGCATTGGTTTGGTCACTACTTGGGCTGAAATGTATGAAGTCATGAATCGGCGATTCTTGCCTTCTGATTACAAGCAACGCATGCATCTCAGGCTTGCACAGTTGAAACAAGAGAATTTGATCGTTGAAGAGTATGTTGCTAGATTTTATTATTTGGCCACTCGTTCTGACTTTGAGTGGGATGAAGAAGTCTTAGTGGCCCAATTTCGCAATGGTTTGCACCCTCAACTCAGTGCTGCCCTTGCATCTAGTCGACTACCTACCATGGAAGACGCCGTACAAGTAGCATATTAGGTTGAGGAAAGTCTGAAACGCCTATATAACCGGAGAAATTTTGCAGATACTTTTTCTCGAGGTACTAGTTCCGTTTGGCAACAGTCTCCTACCCAAGAGAGGTCATCTAGCAAACCACAGGCTAATGCTACATCTGTGGCCTCTTCACGACCTAGTCGGCCGTATTCTCCACCTCGACATGTCTCTGAAATGTCATCTTCACGGCCTACTTGCTCATACTCACCCCCTCGGCGTGGTTCAGATAAACCTTCTGATTCTTCAAAATTTACAGTTCGGTGCTACTCATGCCATGGATTTGGACATATCAGTGCTCAATGTCCCAGTCGTTTGGTTGCTTTTATTGATAAGGATTCTCTTATACCATATATTCCCGAAGAGCAACTTAGTTCTGACACAGTTGATTTAAGAGAAGAGCGTGCAACAGGTGAAGTCAATGACACTCTCAGTGACGAGGACCAACATCCTTTTTATGTCATTCGTCATGTGTTGACCACTCAGAAGGCCACTAAAAATGAAGATTGGCACCGCAGTAATATTTTTCAGACTTGTGTGAAGTGCAATGATCAGTTGCTAACCTTGGTCATTGATGGAGGCAGTTGCACTAATGTTGTCTCTGAAGACGCTGTTCGTAAGCTGGGATTGAATATAGAACCACATCTTAATCCTTACAAGGTTGCGTGGGTGAACAACACTAATCTCAAAATCATAGATAAGTGCTTAGTCACATATTCTATTGGTGGATTTAAGGATACAGTCCAATGTGATGTTCTCCCTCTGAAGGTGTGCCATATCCTTCTTGGTCGACCTTGGTTGTTTGATAAGAAAGTACATCATTGTGGCTATGCCAATACCTATGCCTTCAAGCATGCCAACAAGACTATGAAGTTTCATCCTGCCAAAGATCTCCCTGAAATTAAGCTCAAGAAGATGGTGGGATCATTCCTCATTCAGCGTATTCCTTCAGACGGTCTCCTCGGTCCTTTCCCTAACTCGACGGAGTCGAGTTCTTTTCAGAGGAGGAGAGTTGACGTAGATATGGCTGCCCTTTCTTGGTTGGACCAGCGTGACCGGCTTTGGAAGCCAAGAGCCAAGAAGAACCCGTCCAACCCAGGGTTTTGGTCCAACAAGGGTTGGAAATAAAATTAGTAGTTTACTTAGTATTCTATTTCATGCTTTTATTTTCCAGACTTGAACGTAGGAGTAGGATTTATTTCTTTGCTTTGGTTTCCTTTTTATGGTTGTTTCCTAGTTTAGGCTAGTTTCCATTTCAGTTAAGTTTCTAATTTCATGTTCCTATTTTCTATATATTGGTTGTAATCGATTGAAGATTTAGAGAGTGATTTTGATTGTTGAATGAATGTGTTGAGTGTGATTCTCTTTTTTTCCCCCTCCCTAATCTGATCTCCCCTCTCTTCCCTAAGGTTCTCCATCATTTTTATCCTGTTTTATCTCCAATTTCCTAGAAAGGTCAGTATCATTGTGGTTATGTTGTATGTTCCAAATACAACCAGTTTCTTGTTACGTGGGAATGGTTCTAGCAATAAATGTCTTCTTTGTTGAGTGGTAAGGAATCCATTCAATCATCTTGCAATGCATGGGCTGTTTATTAACTGAAGTGTGTTTTGCAATTTGCATTCTGCTTTTGTTACGATTGCTTGGATGGTGCTGTGTAAGGTTATTGCTGGCTGGCAGATCAGATAGGGTTTTCTAAGCAGATGAGCAAGATAACTTTCAACTTTTTGACTTCTATCTCAGAGTTTGAGGGCATTTGCTTGATAGATTGATTTCTCCTTGGTATGGGACCGTATCCTATATGAGGTTTTATTATTAACTTTATTCTTGTAAGCACTAGGGGCAGGCTGCAGGTAGTGGAAATTTTAGACATCATTTTTGTGCATTATCCAATATATAATTCTTAAATACAGTTGGGTTTACGACAAGGTAAGCCTATCCTACCTTGTTTGGAATCTTAAAACTTCCTCTATTCATAATTTTTTTAGGTGTATTATTATTATTATCACAAGGAACTCCGTCAGTGTTTTTGCTGGTCCCAAGCCCAGATAAATTAATGAGGGGTGGTGCATCCAAGCAGCAGCCGGCCCAAAAAAAAAAAAAGAAGCAGAATGGTAGGCGTCCCCTGTAAGCAACATGCTACACTTTGACCAGGTGTAATCAATGTGAGGGTTGGCTAGGGCATCCCTTGTAAGCAGTGTACTGGGTTGGCCCTTGGATGGGGTGACAAGTAGGCAATGGTTCTCGCACCGTGGGCGTGGATCAATGTGAGTAAAAAAAATGTAGGAATAGATTAGCATCTTGGAACATAAGATCTTTAAGGGTAAGAGTCTAGAATTTATAGATGTTATGAGGAGACAAATGATTGACATATCTTGTATTCAAGAGACTAGATGGAAGGGTAAAAAGCTAGTGAGTTGGATGACTTTAAGCTTTGGTATGTGAGGGATAAAAGTAATAGAAGTGGAGTGAGCATTGTAGTGGATAAAGATTTAAAAAATGAAGTGCACTGGGTTGTTCTTTTTTTTTTTATTGATTTATTATTATTATTATTATTTTTTAATTTTTAAAAAATGAAGTGTGGATCTTAAAAGATTTGGTGATAGGATTATATCCATCAAGCTTGTGTTGGAGAAAGAGTTTGTTCATATAATGAACACCAATGCACTTTTAATAGGATTGGATGAAAGTAGTAAGTTACAATTTTGGGACCACTTTAGATGGATCAATGCAAGGATTTAGTCAAGGAGAAAAGATTATTATAGTGGTGATCATAGTTGTCATGGTGTTGCCAAGGCCACGATTTGGCGTCGCCAAGGCCACGATTTGGCGTCTTGGCTGAAAATGAAGTTCATGGCAGTGCTACGATTTACGAGACTCACAAATGGTGGTCGCCATTGGCTGATAGGCGTCACTATGGCACCGCCATGGATGCCAGGTATGCCTGATTCACTAGGCGGTCGATTTTTTGTAAAATGCAAGGTGATTTTGACAGGACTATGTTGATTTTTTATGATTTGATGTTGCTTAATTTTGGTTTTATATGTTATAGGGTATATATTGTAGGCTTTTAGCATGCTAAATAACTTTAGAAAATAGAAAAAATAAAAAAATAGCATACTAAATAACTTTAGAAAATAGGGAAAATAAAAAATGACATATGGGCGATTTGACCGCCATGGCAACGCCATAACGGGTGATTCATCGTCAAATCGATTAGCCACCCCTCCACCGCCTTGGATCGATTTGACGCCGTGACAACTATGGTGGTGATTAGAATAAACATATTGGGAGAGATTGTAGAGGCTATGAAGGTGTACATGGAGATACGCTTGGAGAAGAATGGGTAGGGGACTTCAGTTTTTGATTTTTCTGTGGATTATGATCTATCCATTGTGAGCATTTACTTTGAAAAGGGAGGAAAATTTAGTTATCTTCAAGAGTGGGCATCATAGTAGCCAATAGATTTTCTTTTAACGAGAAGGTTCAATAGGATTTGTGTAAGGATTGTAAGTTTGTACTGGAGGAGAGCCTAACTACACAACATAGATTATTTATCATAGATACATGTCTCATTACGCTGATTCATGAGAAAGGTGAGCCTGTTTTCACTAGGATAAGATGTTAGAGCTTAAAAAGAGATATCTTGAAACCATTTACTGATAACTTGGTCAAACAAGGAAGGTGGGAGTTGAGACTTTGATGGAGACACAAATCTGATGTGGAATGAGATGACTGCTTGTATTAAGAAGGTTGCTAAAGATGTCCTATGCGAATTGAAAGGTAAAAGCCATTCCTCTAGGGAAACTTGGTGGTGGGATGACGAGGTTCAAGCAACCATTAAGGCTAAGAAAGCTATTTTAAGACATGGCAAAGCACTCAGGATGTAGAGGAAAATGTATAAATATGCTAGAAAACAAAGCCAATAAGATAGTACGCTTCCTTTGTTTGATAAACTTTTTTAACTTGTTAGGAAAAGTGAAGGAGAAAAATCATTAGTCACCAGATGTTTAAGGAATCATCATCAAATTTTTTCTTGCTACCTTAATTGGCACCCTTTAGCCTTCATCTTGCCCTTTCGGAACCTTCCCCTCAACGTGCTTGCAGTTATTGTTATTTGTTACACATGACTAAACTATCCCGGTCAACTGCTCCAATTGTTGGGACCTATTATTGCTACCCCTAAGTTCCCACAGGATCAGACGAGGGTACCTCATTTGGTCACATAGAATCACACCTTGGCCTTTCGCTATGAATTTCTCTTTCTAATTAGGGTTTTAAACCTGGAATTGGGATCCAAACCAGTCCCGGTTGATTTCAATGCAATCCCAATCCAAATCGGCATGGATTGGTCTGGATTGGCCACAGTCGGGCATGTTTGGGATCGGCAGTGGATTGGCGAAGGAATTGGTATTTTTTTAATGAAAGAAAAAATAAAAAAAACTGAACACCCCACCCAAAA
>NC_056558.1:14313249-14372337 GCF_013358625.1 Macadamia integrifolia | reverse complement strand
CAGAATCTGGTTTCTTCTCTGCCCTCCTCTCTCTACCTGTATCCCCTCTCCTCTGGCTCCCCTGCCCCTGCCCTCCCTCCATTTTGGCCCTCTCTATATCTTTCTCTCCTCCCGCTCCTCTCTCTCTCTCTCTCTCTCTCTCTCTCTCTCTCTCTCTCTGGCTCCTCTCGCTACAACCCCCATTTCCTTCCCACTCCACGCTGCAAATCCACCCCTTCCTAACCTCTGCACCCACCCCGACCCACAACTCCGTGCACGGCTGCACCCAACCCCCTCACCTATCAGTGCACACACACACACACACACACAGTTCCATATGAAAGGACTTTGTTTTTACCATTTTAGTGTGCTTGATCCAACGGTAAGGTATGAATGTTGCGACCTGGTGGTCAATCCTTTCGACATTCTCGGGGTAAGGCTGCATAGTTCTTGCCCCCTCGAAGTCGCACATGCGGAAGCCTCGTGCATTGGGTATGCCCTTTTTTTACTTATTCACCATTTGTCTATGTGTGCATAGATTTGAACGAAAGATCTAAAAAACCGTTCCTCAGAAGTTTGAGAATGGGCTTAATTCCCTTTCCGATAATCCCATTCTCAAAACAGAACTATGGGAACATAAATGATACCAAAAGTCTATTTTTTTTTTGGCTTAAAACTGTCTGTGGGCCAGAAATATATTCTGAGAATGGATCCCTAGATTTTTTTACTTGGAACATTTGGGGCCTTGGCGATCTGCTGCACCAAGGTGCTATAAGAAATCTAATCATGGAAGTAGGGGGCAGAAAATTTTCTTCTGCAAGAGTCAAAATTAGAACATCTGAATCTTTAGATGGCAGCAGATTTATAAGGCTGGGAGGCATAGGTGCTTGCCTGTTGCACCAAAATTTTTGGTGTTCCAACTTGGGTGTTATCCCTTAGGAAGCTGTATAACTCTTGAGCAATTTAAGAGTAGTGGGTTCTCTTTGGATGGCTGATGTATTTTATGTTGTTTATCTGAAGAGATTGCTGCCTATATGTTCTTGGAATGTGATTTGACTTTCTTCTTGCTGGGTATATTTCTTGGTTTATTGACTATGCAACCGTCCCCCTTTGTAGACTGAAACATCATTTACATAGTGGCCACGGTTTACATGATTCCCCAAACCTAAAGTAGTTTGAAACATGATCCTGCTATACGCTGGATCATATGGTAGGAAAGAAATAGGAGAGTGTTTGATTGAAAGAAAAGCAAACTCAGGTTGTGCTCCTGCCTCCTGTGGATTAGCCTGTTCAACGTAGGAATTTATTGGCATTAGCCCACAAAATTTTGTGAGTGATTGGTGACCATTTTACAGATTTGATGGATCACTACCAAATATGTCTTTTGGTTGTATTTTTGTATGTTCTTTTTGCAGGTTGCACCATTTTATTTTCTTCTTCCTACAAGATTGTACTTTGTATATCTTTTGCTAATCAATGAAATCTCTTGCTGTTTTCCGATCACAAAAAGATTGAAAGGATAGTTTTAAAAGGTGTCTTGGTGTTTTTGTACTACTGTGATATTATGGGTGGTTCAGTGACTATCCTGAAAGTCTCATTGAAAAAGTTTATACCCAAAGTGTCCTAGTAATTGGATTTAGTTATATATTACTCTGGATGAGTAGAAGTTACAAGGAGTAGCTGACAGAAAGATCTACTAGATGGCTAAGATCCTTTTTTTTTTTCTCGAGGAGACTGATGTTTATGTTTTCTGAATTGCTTAGAATGTTCTCACCAGTATAGTATGGGAAAGCTTTTCTAAAGGAATAATGCAATAATGTAGTATGATGCAATACTATTTCAATCATTGCTTTGGGCTACTTTACTGATTCATGTTTCCCCAATTCTCATTCAGAAGTATGTGTGATAATGGTGGTCAGAATAAACTTTATCCCAAATAACTATAATTCTTTCTTCTGTTGCTTTCTTCTCCATAATTTATTGTATTTTCATAGCTTTTCTTAATGTAGAACTAGAATTGGCAAACCAACCTAGTCCCAAAACAGCAGGATACTCTCAAAGAACAACCACGAGTCAAAGTAGGATAATAGCACAACAGATCAGATTACAAGAGAAATCAGGCCTGAAACAGTTGAAGCTATCGAACCAAATACTTGGGTTTCTCTGATCAGATCAGTAGTACTGATAACAGGGGCTTACAAGACTTCAAATAGGTCCAAATCAACTTGATACCATGAACCAAAGTCCACGTGAACAGTAGGAACTTAACCAGATCTATCAATTTCGGTTCTGCTTTGTCACAGGCCACTAAAAGACAAGAAAAGGGAGAATTTTTAAATCTCTCAAACCACTGGTTAGAAAGAGCTTTGGGTCGAGTTCTTCCCTCGGTAGGACCTTTCTTTGATTAAAATTTCAGCCCAAACTGATGGCTAGTTTGGTCTGGGCAGATTCTGAAAAAATTCTCACAAAACTTCCAAATTTTTTGGGCAGAACTAAGAGTGAGAATGATTCTAATACCTGTAGAATTTTGGACAGATCTGTAACACCTTAGATGGTTGAGAGAATAAGAAGATAGATTGAAGCAGAAGAACCTCTCGGACTTCATACTGCAGAAAGTCAATTGGATCAAACACCAATTCCATCAACCTTGATCAAACACAAGACAACTCTTCATGGAGAAGACAATAGCCGCAGCCACTATTTTTTTTATCAACTCATACTTCCTTTCGGAGCCGCCTCCTCTATATTTATAATGTTGATGGGGGAGGGAATTTCAAAATAGAAGGTTCATCATAAAGGAAACCAAATATTCTCCTAATACAATAGTTATTAAAAACTGAAATTAGAAACTAGTTGAAAAAGGAAACTAACTACTAATGACTTGATTCAACTAATAACTTGACTCCTAAGGAAACAAATATAACTCAAATCCAACCCAACTAAAAAGGAACCTAATGTAAAAAGAAATAAACTAGTAATCCCATATGCAACATTAAAACTCCTCTTTTAGGCTCATAAAAGTGGCCCATTACACTCCAAACCACATGGACTGAAGGCCCAACACATATATAACCCAACCCTAGATTTATTCCTAATAAAGCAAGCCTAGTTTGGTGAAGAATCTGCATCATTTTTTCTATAGTAGAGAATGTAAAGGGGAACAAATGTCAAAGAACAATTAATAAGCTGTCAAATTTTAGATTAGATACTGTTCATCAACAGTATTAATTTTGAAAGTATCCTTGTATTTTGCATTACTTGATCTTTCTTGCTTGGTTTTGATGGGATTTTTTTGTTAATTGACTTTTCCCAGAACAAGGTACTAAATCATTCTGGATAGCAGGTTGCAGGATGTGGTGCACAGTGAGAAACGGTTGTATCTTGTTTTTGAGTATCTCGATCTGGATTTGAAGAAGCACATGGATTCGTGTCCAGAACTTGCTAATAATCCACAATTAATAAAAGTGAGTGACATCTTTCCACCCTCTGGAAAATTATGCACTCTGTTAGATGAATAAACTTATAATTTTACAAATATATTCAACTGCCACATTGGGATATTCGGTGTACATTTGTGACAGTAGTTTATGTTTACTTGGAAAAAAAAAAAAACTAGGTGGTTGTGATACCTTGCATTGGTAGTTGTAGGTTTGCATGTTTAGTATGATACTCAATCACATGTTTTTTCCTACCATTGTGTCAGTAATCTGTTTTGCTGGTTTAATTAGTATTTAAATGGTTGTGCTATTAAGGTACTTTTTTTTGCAGATGTTTGTCTATCAGATTCTTCGTGGAATTGCATATTGCCATTCTCATAGAGTTCTACACCGAGATTTGAAGCCTCAAAATTTGCTAATAGATCGCCGCACTAATGCATTGAAGCTTGCAGACTTTGGGTTAGCTAGGGCATTTGGTATTCCAGTGAGGACATTTACTCATGAGGTATTAAATCTACATTGCCTTTTTTTTTTTTTCCCCTGTATCCTGTTCTTTCCATCTTCCATTCTTTCTTCTTAACCTGGCATCTATGTATTAAGGTGATAAAATTCCTTAGCTTTCCTCTCCAACTGAACCAGAATATTATTCATGAAGGTTGCAAAATTCTCCTACTTTTAAGCTTGGTCAAGTCTGCTAATATTGATTTTTAACTTGTCCTTGTTTTTCTTGGGATGTTTGTGGGAAATTTTAGAAGGACCTCAAAAGGTTGGCTATACTATCCTGCGCCAAATTGAGAAATTCAATTTAATCGATTTCTGCTCCCTTTATGATATATGGAAGGAAGCAAGAAGTAGGAGGCATTTATGCATAAGAAACAATGAGATCTTGTATGAAATGTTTTTGTAAATTTTTTTTTTTAATGAATAACTAATGAGATCTTGTATGAAGTTAGACTTAGGTGTATCATTACCTCCCATACCTCTCTGACATAGATAGCCAGTAAATAAAACCCCACTATGTTTCTACTCTGATTTAGCAGCCAGACAGTCGAAGAAACAGTAGCAATTCAAACTGGAATCTTCTTCCTCTTAATATGTCACCAGGAGTCAAATAGAGGAAATTCAATCATGTTTTATACTACAAGTGGAGTACCACATTTGGGAAATATTGTAAGGTTAGAATGGGAAATAGAATCTGAATAAGCAGTCATGTGTATTGGGTGTTTAGTGATGGGCACCCATGTAATTTTACTTTTGTTTTCACCTAATGTGGATGACTATAGGTGAGAGGCATCGACTAATGCCTCTTCTTTCCTGCACAACCTTTTCTCCTTCCTCTCTTCTTCTTCTTCTTCCTTCTTTATCCCTTCTCTTCATGACCTCCGACCTCTGTTGTTGCTGTATCATATTACAAATACAAACTTGGTTTTAGAGTGGGTTCGAGAGTCATCCTTCAGTCACTCCCTATTCTTTTGCCTCTGCACTTGGAACTCTAGAATAGGTGAGGGTTCTGAAAGAAGCTATATTATGATAGAAGGATGGAGTAGTTCTTCACCCATCAGCCAAGAGATTCAAAGATGTTTTTCTGATTTTTTTTTTGAAGTAAAATAACCAAGCAAGGGAGCATAACAAGTCTACTGCCAGCTGTGCATTCCAGTTCCTGTATCTCTCTCATCTGGGACCTGTTAGAGGTGGGTCCAAGCTCTCTTGAATTACCCTGGGGTCCTCTTTCAGGTAATGGTGACCTCCTGTTCAATTATGTTGTTTTGTGTGCGTGCAACTCCAAACTGTGATGCCTATAATGCTGCCAGTTGCTGGAATAATGGCTTATACACACACACACACACACACACACACACACACTGTATTGGACCTATTTGATTGATATTTTTTTTGCTGATTTATATTGTTTCAAGATTGTGGTTGTTTTATAATGACTTTCCACCTTGATACATGTTGTATTCAAGAGTTATGTTGTTTCTTGCAAGTGCTGTGATATTTTTTTTGGTGATTGGACTTCTGTTTGTGTGTTGGGAAGATATTTGGTGGGTAGAGTGTGCAATCCTCATCTTGTGGGGTTATCCGACCAGCTCCTGTATGTGTCTTTTGCACAATGTCAAACGTTAGTGGACCAATGGGAGCCTCAGCAGGTGGAAACAAGTGGTGTTACACTCAGTCCAGTCATTATGGAGAACACCAATGCCCAGATATCCTTTGTCAAATTGAATAATACAAACTACCTGGACTGGGCTCACACTATTAGGTTTATCTCTAAGGAGCCGTGGGAAGTTGGGTTACATCAGCTGTGCCATGCAGGCTCCACTCCTTAATGATTCAGCATACTAGAAATGAGAGACGGAGAACTCAACAGTTATGACTAGGTTGATTTTCTCTGTGAAACTTGAAATTGGATCTCCCCAGCTACAGGCCAGAATCAAGGGCCCTTTTAGGGTTTTATTCCCTGACCTATGAGGCTCCTTCGACCAGAACTCCACGGCCATCCAAGGCTTGTTGAAGAAACCGCAGGGTTTCTCCCTTGTGCCATCGAAACCCTAACCTGCCCAGGTCGGTTTGCTGATTGCTTGTGCCTACTGACTTGCTTCCAGACATCTTTTGGAGTCTATTTAAGGACCATAATAGCTGTACTAAGACTTGGTTTGATGCCCAACAGAGCCTGCTTGTGTTGAGTTCTCTATTCTTCACCAGTTCAACCTTAATTTCAGACTGCAAGAATCAGTTTTGGTTCCTTGATCTGAAAATCAGATCGGGTATTTGGGCTGGAGTTATCATCACTGGGGTTGTTTACCTTGTGTAAACAACCTTACATCACACCTATTGATCAAAATCATAAACTGGGTGATGACGGTGGACATCCTCCAATTGATGCGGGGAAGTTGATCAATCTCTCCCTTACGTGTTCGGATATTGCTTATGCTGTCGGGGTAGTAAGTCGGTTCATGCATGCACCTAAGAGTGGGCATTTAGATGTTGTGTATCGTATTCTCATGTACTTGAAGACCAGTCCAGGAAAGGACTATTGTTCTCTAGGTATGGTCATATGAAAATTGAGGGGTACACTGATATGAATTGGGCACACTCTGTTGCAGATATAAGGTCTACATTAGGATATTGCACCTTTGTAGGTGGGAAGCTGGTTACTTGGAGAAGTAAGAAGTAATTTGTGGCGGCTAGATCAAATGCACAGACAGAATTTACAGCCATGGCTCAGGGAGTCTGTGGACTCCTATGGTTGAATAACTAGTCCAAGAGATGGGGTTTGAGGCTGAAGGCTCGATGCGGTTGCATTGTGACAATAAGGCTGCTATTACCATAGCTCATAACCTAGTGCAACATGATTGTACAAAACATGTTAAAGTTGATCAACACTTTCTTAAGGAAAAGATTGACTCCGGCTACTTTTACACCTCCTTTGTGAAAACAGGAAATCAGCTAGCTGATGTGTTTACCAAAGAGAATTAACCAAGGTTTAAGATCTTGCTCTTGCCCCCCATCTCGCTAATCTAAAAAAGAGAGATCTGGCCGAGATCATGTATTTTTCGCAGTCGTCTCGGTGGTTGGCCTCGATGGCCATATGGTCTTTTTAGTCCCTGAAACTACCCTATTTTAGGACTTCTAAACGCAATGGAAGGATTAGTTTTTTAAAAATCAAACTTAAAATGGTACTTTGACTTCGTACCCTATGTAAGTAGTCTCCGACTCTTCGGACCCTAGGATAGTGTGCTCTGTTCCACAATTCACATTTCACAATCAACACATGACACATCGTAATCATAAGAATTTAAAAGACATCATAGATAATTGCTTAATTGATTAACAATTAACATTGATGATTGATGAGTCATATTAACATACATTGAAAATTTGAAATGACATAAGATAAGCTACATAACAACATAAGGTCAGTATGCATAATTTATTTTAACAGAAAAATAAAAGCATGAAATTAAAAACAGAAAAAATTATTTCTCTCCATGAATCCATAGATTAGTGATATGCATCACATATAAAAAAACCAATGTAAACCAACCAAGTATTGATGATGTTTCCATGAAAAAATGGGTTTGAGAAGATTTTTTTTTCCTCTAAAATGGTTCTTGAGAAGAAAAGTAATTACAAATGTGGATGAGGAGGTAATATTTTCTACTCATTAAGCTTCAATACGTGTAGGAATGGAGATCCTCAAGCAAAACCACCAAAATTCTTGTCCCTTAGTGTTTTTTCTTCAAAAAAGTGGAGAGAGAGACGAGATCTTGGTGAGATCTCGGCGAGATCTTGTCATTTTTACACCTCGCCTGTGATCTCATGTTGCTAAATTAAAAAAGGGAGATCTCAGTGAGATCTCGCCAAGATCATGAATCATGGAATTAACTCTCTGCAGTTTCATACCCTCTTGAGCAAGCTAGGCATGTATGACATTTATTCTCCAGCTTGAGGGGAAGTGTAGAATTCATGTAGTAGGGGTTGAATGAGAAGTAAAATGTGAAATAAGCACACATTTGTATTGGGTGTTTGCAAAGGGCACCTATGTGATTTTACTTTTGTTTTTACCTAATGTGAATGAATATAGGCGAGAGGCATCGAATAGTGCCTCTTATCTTTTCCTGCACAAACTTTTCTCCATTATTCAGCTTCTTCATCCTTCTCTCCCTTATTTCTCCCTCTTCTTCTTGACCTCCATTGTCGCTGTACCATATTACAAATACATACTCCAAGCACCCCCACCTTTTCCCATTCTTACGTAGTCCATATCTTCGAACTATGCACAATCTATTACGACGGGGCAACACATCCCCTAACACCATAAAGGAATACTGGCAAGTATGGTGAAAATTTCATTTATTTTTTGATGTTTTGCAAATGAATTTCTTTTGATTGCAGAGTTGCTCTATTTACATTCTGATTGCTTTATTTTGTCTCTTATATCTTCATAATCTTCCTTCCAGGTGGTAACACTCTGGTACAGAGCACCAGAAATCCTCCTTGGGTCCCGCCATTACTCTACTCCAGTTGATGTGTGGTCAGTGGGCTGTATATTTGCTGAGATGGTGAATCAGCGGCCTTTGTTCCCTGGGGACTCTGAAATTGATGAACTTTTCAAGATTTTCAGGTTTTATTGTGCTTTCAGTGTTACACTATATTTGGTGCATATATCTTTTCATAGATTGTGCATTTATTATCATTGCTAGTGGTTCACTCATATGTGGTTTCCTCTCTGAAGATATATGGGTACTCCAAATGAAGAAACCTGGCCTGGAGTGACTTCGTTGCCCGACTTCAAGTCTGCCTTCCCCAAGTGGCCCCCTAAGGTGATTTGTGTTTTGCGGTTGCTATTTTCTTGAATGTGAAATCAAATCCTTAAAATCTGTCATTTTTTTAGCAATGTATACTCTAAATATATAATATTAAGAGATTTAAACCATGCCTCTATGGTGCAGGAACTGGCAACTATGGTACCAAATCTTGAACCAACTGGAGTTGATCTCCTTTCTGTAAGTTAATCCTTTTTGATATATTGTGTGAAGCTGCAGAACTGCCTTGATTAGGTCAACTGAGGCACACATCTATAGAATAAATGAGAACAGTAAAGCTTATAAGGTGATAGAAAATATTGGATCACTTCAGTATTTTCTCCAGTACCTTTCACCATTGAGAATGGGTTTTTCTGGCCAAGGGGCCTTAAGTCTCTCTTTTGAATGGTATAAGATCAATTAACAGCTTAGTCAGTGTGCCACAGTTATATCCATGAATAAGATCCGGATGGACGTAGTGGTTCTTGAATTATTGGGTCTTTCATAGTTGTCACGGCGCCTAGACGACCCAAGGCATTGGAGGGAGGCCTGGACTTTAGGCGACACCAACAAGGCACTTGCCTAGGCAACCAAGGCAACCCTAGTTGTGAAGGCGCCTGGATGTCTAGGCATTCACCTTGACAACTATGGGGTCTTCAGATGTTGTCTGGAAGTTGCACCATTGATTAGTACCCAGGTTCTTGTCAGTGTATTTTTTCAGAAAAAAAATGTAGTTATCTTTCAGGCTAAGGACTAAGGTACTTTAATACTTGTTGCCATTACTTATGCATGCCCCTATGATTTTTCAGAAGATGCTCTGCTTGGACCCAAGTAAAAGAATTACAGCACGAAGTGCCCTTGAGCATGAGTACTTCAAGGATCTTGGTGTTGTACCTTGACTTTCTTATTTTTCTCTCTGCAAATTGTTTTGCTGATGACTATGTTGATAGTACTAGCAACTTATGGCATTTAATTGTGTGATAATGTGTGTTTTTGTCCGTTGTATCTCTTTGTGTTCCTATCTCTGGTTCAAATGACATTGAACTGGAAATATAGCCTTTCTCATTGTATGTAAAGAAACAATGGATATAGATGACATTTATTTTAGATTTTCTCGAGTTAAAAGAGAATATTATTAAAACCTGTGGTGTCAGTTGGTAGTGTTGTAGAGGTGTTGAGTGAAAGATGAGATTAGCATACTTAGAAGTCACTAAGGCCACCTTAGTACCACTATGTCCGATGGTAGCCTGTTGCGATCTCTCGTTGACTTGGGAGCGATTGATAGAAATCGAATTCAGAAAGATGGACTGGAAGCTTAACTGTATTTCTTATTCAAGACATGCATTTCCCTTGAAACCAGATTTGAGGCTTTGCATCCTTAATGGGTTTTACAGCAGTAGTTCACCTAGATTCTTAAAGCCCCGCTTCTTCTTTGCCCATGAAAGCTGGTAGTATAGCCTCCATTGTTATCGATGAGATGAGAACTCTGCTATTGCAGGCAGAAAGACTTCAAGAACGGGTCAAACAATCTGTGAAGAGCTAAACTGCTGATTGGATTAAATGCCAAAGAAATGAAAAACATTGTTAGATTTTGATTAACCAAGATGAGAACCCCAAGGGGGTAGCCGAGTTGGCAAGGGACCTTCGTCTCAAGAAGCGTGTGGTGGCGTAAAAGGGTTTGCTCTCTCAAGTGTCCTACAGAGGGCATTTACTATGGAGAGAGAATGTTGGGTCCATGGATGGAACATGAGGAGTGTTAAAGAATCCGCATACTGTCATCATGGGTTCGTTTTTTCAGATTGAATATTAAAAAGAGGAATTTCCCATAGAATGTGGTGAGATAGGTCCTCATATTTGACATGACCTATCTAGGGTATTCTCCATTATCCAACTATAGGCTTCGGTTCCAGAACATGGTCACATATTTTCACATACCAATATGTGTGATTTTGATACTCCAAATTTTATGATTGGACCTATTCAACTTCTTTAGGTTTGTCATTTCGTGTGCTACAAGTTTTCCTCCATTATGAGTGAAGCGATAAATGTGTGACTAATAAATCAATAATGTATGTGAAGTATGTGTCGATGATGTGCATTAAAAAAAAAAAATATTAGTTTTCATACTAATTTTGTTTCCACAAACATGGACTAAAGAGAGGGAAAAAAAATCCAACGCCTCTTTCCACATTGTATTTTGGGTCTATAAGACATTGAACGAGCCAAAACGGTGAAATGATATTTCTAGGAATTTTTGAATTCCATAATTCTTTTATTAAAAATATATTATTGTATCACTATCCAAAAATGGGGTCTGTAACTCATGCAAGTGGAGAAATAAGAATATATAAATATTAAATAAAGAGTATAAAAAATACACCACCTCCTACGTTATATTAATAAAACAAATATATGACAATATTATCAACACAAAATGACAATATATGATTAGGATGAAAAAAAAAAAGAGAGTTGGAAATAACTACACAAACCTACCATAGAAGGTTTCAAGGATTCTCAAAAAAGAAAAAAAACTACAAAATGTATGGATGGTTTGAAGGGTGTGGTTTGTTGAAGGGGAGAAAAGCAAGTTGTCGAAGGGAGGGCACAAGACTGGTCATGTGGTTTCCAAGGTCAGGGAAAGTTACAACTATAATCAAGTGGTGGGGAGGGTCGAGTAGTAGCAGAGTGGTGGTGATGGTGTTGGATTTTGTAGGAGAGAGAGAGAGAGAGAGAGAGCAGTGATGTCTTACTGTGTGATGGCGTAGAAAGGTTTGATCTCTCAAGTGATGATAGAGTTTTGTTCTAATACCAATGTAGTGCCTTACTCAAGTAGAGGGCCCTATGATTGATTCACAAAGGGCACTATATAGTCTCCATTTTGTATCCGTTGGTGTGCATTTTTCCTTGTGGCTATTCCACAACTAGGAACACCCCTCCATCCATTGGTGTGCATTATACCACTATTATACAGACATCCCTTTTGTTTCACCAAATTAGGTTCAGACCCCTTACCGTCAGTCACCGTTAAATGAAGAGTTAAAATGACCATTATACCCTCCCCCTCCCTCTTCCTCCTCTTGAATGATATCTCCGAGAAGCTCAGGAGCATTTAGGAACTGCGCCGTTGTATCTCATTCGATTCCATCCCTCTGCTTCTAGGTTTTTGAGATTCTAAGAGGAACACAAGAGACCCTTTTGAGGGAGAAAGAGCTTTATCAGAGACATTTATTTTGATTTGCTACCTCTTTTCATCATCATAGATGGTCGATCGATCGATCGATCGATCGAAAGATTTATTTGTATACCATAGACTGAGACTAACTGACGAAGAGGAAGAAACACAGAAAGCAAAAGTAAAGAGGTTTTTTTTTTTTGATAGGTTCAAATGGATTAAAAACATTGCCCATTACCCATTACCCAAAATCAAAATTTTAGCAGCTGTATACCTTCAGGGAAGGATCAACGATAGGTGCCCATTGGATTTCTTCCAAATGGCGATCTTCTCAAATACTTCAATGAGGAGGACAAAATGGCGATTCAGAGGGTTGCAGCGGCCATCGGTGTTGACCGTAAGGCCATAGTTGGGAGCAAAGAAGTTGATGGCGATGACGATGATGGAGGTGAACCAAAGTTGCTGTGAGTGTGAACCAAAGTTTCCTGCCAAATCCGACCTCTCATCATCTGACTCGATCTGATCGAAACCAGAGAAGCAACCACCTGTCTCTGAATCATTAACCATCGTATCTTGTTGGAGATTCCATCCAAATTCGCTCAAAAAACTACTCTCTCGATCGCTGCTAAACAAGTAATGTTCTGATCTCTATTCCCGCCGTATATGTGGATCCTAACATTCTTCTTCTGTGATTCCAGAGACAGTGAAGATTGGGAATAAGAGGATGACAATGGGTTTCGCAAGGGGTTACGGTTGAGAGACATTGTTAGTTGCCGCTAGTTCTACTAGTCGCCGTTGTCGTTGATGCGGCTGCTGCAGCCGCCGTGATCTCCAGTGTTTTGAACGATCATCGGTGGTTCAAATCTATCAATTTGGGGATGGGACTTATTACATGGGTAGTTTAGGTAGTTCACATTTAGTAAGGGCATTTTGGTATTAAAAGAAAAATATAATAACTGACATCAGCATATAAGGTATATTCCATAACAGTGACTGACAGTAGGGGGTCTGAGTCTAATTTGGTGAAAGTGAGGGGGTGTTCCTATAATACTGGCATTCTCCAAGGGGTGGTGCTGTAAATTACCCTTTATTTTATGGCTATTCCACAACTAGGAACACCCCTCCCCCTTTTTACCACTGATTACAGTTTTATCTCTTTATGGCTTATGCTATGTTTGGATGCCAAGAAAAGAAATGAAAAGAAAAGACAAAGAAAGAAAATAGTACAAAAAATAGAAAATGATAAAAACCATTATAATACAATATTTTATGTGTATATCTCTCTTCTCAAATTCAAGATTTTTTTGATTTTTTTCTTTTCTTTTATCGGGTTCCAAATATAGCCTTAGTTATGAGTTATCCCCTCCATTACGTGAAGCCAGATGGCCACCTTACCAATAATTTTACCAAGGAGAGCTAATTACATAACATTTAAACAATAAAACCGAGAGATCCCGCTCCAGCAATCTCCCCAACACCAAATTCCTTCACCCCTCCTCCATCTCCTATGTCAATGCGGTTCATACCATCTAAAGCCTGAAACTGAACCCAAGCGGTGGTTGATAAGAAGGATGTGCTAGTGCAAGAGGAAAAGGAAAAGCCTAGCTAGGACAATGCACAAGCCTAGGCCTAATTCCCAAGATGATATGCAATTGGAGGGAACCTAGTAAAGCAAATCAGACATGAAACATTTTTCTTGGGAAAATGGCAAATCAAAGATGCCATTGATTTAGGTAATCAGATCAGTATCCGGATCCAATTTGAGTTGACAACACTTATTTTGAAAAAAAATTGGCTCATCTGTCCCAATAGTTGGGAAACTTTGGAGGAAACAATTGGGGCATTGGCAAATATTGAATGGATCCAGATCGACCTATCCAAGTCCAGAATGGAACTTTGCTTTCAGCCCAAGCTCAGCTGCTCTAGTCCTACTGGATCACATAGCCTAAGGCCAACCTGGGCTGTGCAGAAGTCCTAGTGAGGCAAGTCAAACCCATTTTGGCTGTTTGTTGCTGTCCTCAATCGCTAAGGGCTTGAGATAAAGTCCAGCCAAGGATGTGACCTAACTGAAGAGACTTGAACTACTTACCATGTCTAAGCCACAACAAGGGAGTTGAAACACAAACCCTAATAATGACACTGCTCTCCTTTATTTTGATTTTGGTAATCAATCAATCTCAATTCTTCAAGCCTGTTTACAAAAAAAACATGAAAAGAATACAAAGGAAAAAAGAAAACAAATGAAAAATCCACTATAATATATGAACACACCAATCTGCTACTGAAAACCATTTCTCCTTAAAGGAAGATGAAACAATCCAAAGAAATAAGAGGGTTATTAAGATCATCCATGGGAAGAGAGTTGCTATCTTTGTTTAACACCATAGCTCCCACTGAATTTTGATCATCAATACCAATACCATCCTGGATGTGATGAGTGCAAGTCTCTCTCTTCCTCATTAATTGAGATGACCCATCTCTACTTACTTTGTTTAAAGGACTTCTAAGCTGGAGATTCTCCTTCCTCTTGGGTGAATTGCCTCTGTTGGGTGAATTGCATCTCTTGGGTGCATTTATAGGAATTCCCCTACATGGATCTCCATTAAACCTCCTACTAGGAGATGGCGAACCGAAGTTTCGCCGAGGAAGGGAGCTTGTGGGTTGAGGTCTCTCAAACTCTTTCCTGAAACTCCTTTCTGGAGCTAGGGTTGGCGAGCTGGACCTTTCGCGGCTTCTCTTTTGTGGTGGGAGCCCTATTCTTCCTTGTACAGCTGATTTAGAAGATGATGAATCCAATTTCCGAGTTGGAAACTTAGGAGCTACAACCTTGACTGGAGTTTCCTTCAAGGGATCAAGTAATCCATGGGGAATTATATGTGGATTCTCCTTGAGACGAGCCCATAAGAAATCGTTCGAGAACGATCGATCCTTGGAAACTAATGCTGAAGATGAACATGTGGATGATGAGGAAGACAAGGTTGATGTGGAACAAGTGCTAGTAGTAGTAATATTAGAGGTACAAGAATCTGAGGAAGGTGAAGGAGATGAGATAAGAGATGAATTGGGTTGTTGTTTGTTGGGGATGAGAGGATTAATATCGGGAATTGTAGGAGATTGAGAGATAATTACAAGCTTGTCTTGAACCAGAAGAGAATGATCTTCTTTGTGTTTGTTGGAAGATGGGCGAGGCCGGCATTTGCTAATGCAACTCCCCATTAGGCAATAGGTAAAGTCGTAGAGAGAAGTTTGAAGACATGGATGCAAGTTGATGAAGAGGGGTAGGCTTTTTATGGTCTTTTTTATAATAAAGTTTGGTGAGAAATGAGGGAAAAGGGAATGGGTCAGTGGGTGGCTTTTAGCTTTCTCTTTTTATTTTCTCAGAGAAGATAATTTGAATCTGGTGGGGCGGGTAAGAAAGTAAGGATCCGTTGCTCAACGGATATGTCAGGGAAGGAAGACCGGAAAAGAAAGAGATGATGATGGTGGTGGTGGTGGTGGTAGGACCTTTGCATCCCGCGTGGGGACTTTTAAATATTGGTGAAATGCAATTTGAAGCTGAGTCTCAACGTCTCAACGTCTCAAGAACGTGTTTGACACTTTTATAGAAAAATAATAAGTGACTCAAAAACATAAGGTGGTAGTGGGTGAATGGTTCTGTATTCTCATTGGGTAGATTTGGAATGTTTGATTAGGACCTAGGGTTTGACTCAGATTTTATTAGAATTGTTTCACACAACATGAAGTGGTTAGGGGAGGGATTTTAGTGATAATTGTGACTTTGTTTAGTTTTGTCAGCTGCTTGATGATATAGTTTTTATTTTTTGCATGGTTATTATCGTGTATAGACAACTCTAGGTGTTGGAAGAGTCTTGGACGCAAGGTGACATCAACAAGGCGACCAAGACGATCAAGGTACTCGTCTAGCTGATGTCTTGATGACTATGTCATTATGAGAAAATGTATTATTATTCTGGAGAAGAGAAATTTTCATTCTTTCATACGGGAAAAGATTATAGTCTCATTGATTTGAAGCTATACATGTAATGATGAGAAATGTTTTTGAAAGTTGCAAGCTTTATTTAATCGGATTCTTTTAAATACGATCTGTTTGTTTGTTTGTTTGTTTTAGATAGATATAATCAAAATACAATCTGGACTAATATAATACTAAAACTATGTATTAAAAAGAACAGTGATCAAACGCTAATCCTCAATCCTTGGTTTTTGTCAATTATTTATTTGTTTTAAGATGGATTTGAATATTAAAATCTAATTACTCACCATGTTCTTTTAAGGATTTTTTTTTCCTTTACATAAATTAAACTTTACTTTTTCATCTTGGATTATTATATTTCTACTTGAACAAACTATCCTCTCGTATTCTAGCTCACATTTCCTTAAATCTTTCCCTAGTTCCTACAATATGGACTGATTTTTATTTTTATATAGATATGACCCTTAAAGAATGTCTATGAGATGGTATTAGTGTGTTAAGAATTGGAACAACTTAGATTGGACTCATATCTGATTGATCTGGATTAGTCAATTCAACCTGAATTTTTAGAATTAAGGCATATTTGGCAGATTCTAGAGTGATTCTAATCCAAAATCCTGGAAAATATGCTATTACATGGGAGGGTGAATATTAAACTTGTGATTGAAATTTGACACATGATCGACCACTCCCTAGGTTAAATATTAAACTTGTAGTTGAAATTTGATACATGGTCGATGTAGACCACTCCCTAGGTATCACCCATTAAATTGCCATATCATCGTACTTGGTACCACTACTAAAGTCCACAGCCCACGCAATGTTACTTTGCATATACCAAGAAACCTCTTGCCATGATGAAAAGTCAGACAAAAGGCAGCGTGGTCCTACAGACTCCTCATGAAAATAGAAATTTTGCCTGTATTGATTTCTCCCATCAGTTTCCGTGCTAACACATGGGTCATACTGCCCTTTATAGAGCTCTTTTACAAAACTAAAATGGAAAAATGATGTACACACTAGCACTATGTACTCGAATATTACATGCTGACATTTTATTTACCATTGAAAAAAAGGGAGACATTTCAACATTTTGATCTAGTGCTAATAAATCAACCACCTTGATTCACCGCAACTCGCCTCAACACTTCTCCAAAATTGCAGTCTCACTACCTTTCCACTCCCACCCTCCCACCAACCCTATCGTTCCCATAGATTCACCCTCCTCTACAATTCTCTCCCCACTCCCCTCTTTAACCCAGCCTTGTTGCCTCTAGTCCCATTGCTGCTGGTTCTCTTACCAGGTCGTCCTCCATTCAAGTGGGTTAGAGGAGGAATGGAGAACTTGGGGAATATAAGAGGGTTTAGGATTCGGCTCCTCTAGCGTTCATCACTCAGGTTGGTCCATAGCTATCTGGGCGAGCACCACATTGGGAGGTGATGATCCAATGTTTTGAGAGTGGCCGCAGAGAATGAGGCGCTGGCAGGCACGAAGAATGAAGCGATAAGAATCGTTAGATCATCGTCTAGACACGTGGCACCCAGGTAACTATGGGCAAGACATGGGCGATGGGCGCTCAAAAGAGGAGCTGAATCTAAAGGTTTATGCTTCAACTACTCTAGAGTTATACATATCAATAATGTTAAGAAATTGTTCTGAAACAAGTTTTACCAATTTTTTTTTTTTTTTGAAACCAGTTTTGATGCATATTTATCAAATGCTAATTTAGATCCAAAGAAGATAGTTCAAGAACAAAAACTGAAAAAATAGTTATGCCAAAGAGCAATGTTCTCATAACAAAAACAGTTTTGAGGTGTTCTTGTATTCCCACCAAACGGAAGAACAGTTCTACGGGATGGCTACCAAACATGACCATAGTGATCAGACTCCACCTCTTCTATCTTCTATTACTCCAATTTATCATGACAGTGAAGCTACCTTAGTATTGTTTCGGTTTCACTTTCTCCTTCAATCTATATTCTTCTGATCATTTGTAAGATTTTCATACACATTATAATTGTCATCCATTGGATAACTTCAAATTTTGTTTTCAGTTAAATTTACCCAATTATCATTCCGTGGATCACTTCATTTATTTATTTTTGCCTGATAATTTTATCCAATCTCTTTTGTGATTCGTCATCATATTCTCATCCATTTCTGACCGTCCATTGAACTTTGACTAAAGCTGTATGGTTTCATTTCTAAAGAGATCATCGCTTATTTATATATATATATATATATATTTATATATTCTGGTCAATAAATGCTACACCATTACAAACTTTTGGGGAGGCATTTAATTTTTCATTGGTTTCTATTAGGCTTCATTTGGTTGCAAGTTGCAGCGGGAATTAAAGGGAAAGGGAAGGGAAATTTTTAAACTTGAAAAAAAAAAAATTACCCATGTGACTATATCACTAACTCCATATCATTCTATATTTGGTTATTAAATTTCATTTTACTTTGCATTTAAATGCCTTTGGTTAGAAAAACAAGGTAAAAAAAAAATATGAAATGTGTCATTATTAAATATGATAAGAAATTTAAGTAGTTTATATAATCACATGGGTTAATGATTTCAATTATTTATTTATTTATTTTTTTTGAAGGTTTGAAAATTTTAACTTCCCTTCGTTTTAATTTATTTTGCCTTCTTTTTAATTTATCTTGCAACTGAACCTAGCATTAAGTTTCACAAAATCAAAATCTATTTATAAAATGGGCTAGATATTGATGCCTCGTTATGTGGCACTGCACCAGCACAGGGGCCAATGATTTGGATCTGATAGTTCCTGATCATACTTGGGAGTTACGACTCTTAAGAACATGTCTAGGGATCAAATAAATTGGCATGCAAAGCTCATAATGAAGAGTCTACAAAATCATAGATTTCTAAAAGCTCATAGTCAAGATGGGTTTTACACATCGAAGAAACCTATTTCGACGTTTGTTGAAATACAAATTTGACGTGCGTATCTTATCTGGTACGGGTTATGTCCGGGTTGGTCTGGTTCACTTCTAATAATTCATTAAATTCATTTAAATGTTTAGAAAACCAGAACTCTCAATTTATTAATCCAATTTGGATGATTTAAAATGCATGGAAATTATTATTTCAAGAATTTTCAACTAGAATGAAATTCAGAAATAATTTCGGTCAAAAATTCTATTTTAGACATGGGTCTCACAAAGTCAAAATTGAATAATTATTAAAATGGTATATTCAAATAATTAAAAGGTCATGAGTTCAACTCTCCTTCGAGTCAAATTATCAAAAAAAGAAAAACATTTCTTTTACCTCAGAAAAACTTAAATACAATAAGAATATTTGTGAAAATTATATATTGTAGAAATTTGGATTGATTTTAAGGTCTTTTAACCAATTTTTTTTTTACTATGCGAACATTCAGCGGTTTAGTCTTTTTTGAGGCATGATTTCAAATGTAACCAAAATTGACTTAAATCACTACTTTAAAGCCTTTGTTCATCATTGTCGAACATGTCTTTAGGGGTGTCAAATACACTTGTTCATCATTGTCAAGCGTGTCTTTAGGGGTGTCAAAATGATATATCTAATGTGTATAAAAATATCACTTTCCTTCCCTTTAAATTCCCCTTGCAAGCAAACAGAGCCTTTAGGATAAAAGAATACTATACATTCATGCGATCCTGCACCTTGACACATGGACAGCAAAATGACCACCTTGCCCTCCCCTGTTGCATGCCTAGGCACATGCTCCCATTGACCCCTTGCTGTCGTAGGTAACTTTTCTCTTGCTCTTCTTATATGTAGAGAACTTGGTTCCTACATGCTTGTGGAAGGAGCTTGTCCTATATGCCCACTTTAGATGCTAATAACTACCATGTGGTAGATTAGGCAGGGCCCAAGTTTTTTGGACTGGTTTATTACTAAATCTCTTACTCACATGCCATGTTTTAGCAATGGTTGAAGTTAACCATGTGGTAAACAGAGCTTTGAAAATTATGGGCCACAAGACAGTTCGTGTTAGAGTACCATAAGAATGGATGGACATGCATAGGATGCAAGCCAATACACAGTAAGGCATTTAATTTAAGTAGGTTCTAAAATTTATTATGTGTAGTTAATACAAACCATGGCCTCTCTTTCAAACTGTTGAGATAACCACTTTTTTTTGGGGTGGGGGGGGGGTTGGGGAAGGGGTGTGGGTTGTCTTAGAAGGATAGCCATTTTAACTATAAAGTATAAACAAGTATGAAGGTGTGTATGTAGTTTGTTCATCAAAAAACAAGGTGTGTATGTAGAAACCATGTTAGTTTATTTGTGAGGGTAAATGTATGGGTGTTAGATAATTGGTTTGGACTGATTTCGATTGTATTTTTCCAGTTTTGCCTATATACCAATTAGACTGCAACTAGATTGATAAGGTATTCGATTGGTTTTGGTTTACTCTGTTGGGTATATTTTTTTGTATGGGCTTAATTGATTCAGAATGATTTATTGGGCCTAGGCTAATATGACTTACTCCGGGTGGCATATTCTTGGCAGAATCCATTGTGGGAATAGATTAGGGTTTTAGAGATTTTATTATAAATAGAAGCTAAAGGTCCCTACGACCTTCACTTTATACTTTTTAAGGTTTTGGAAGCATCAACTCCCTTCACAAGAGTTTATGCATACGAAAGAGAATTCCAAAGGTAAAAGGCTGCATAAGATCTTAGCAGATGAGACTTCATTGAGTAATTCTTCATCGTCATCCTCATGGGATCGTTCTTTAGCTTTGGGGATCTACATCCATTGTTTAAGGGACATGTATGCTTGTTGTCCTTTTACTTTCTTAATCATGTTCTACTACCATGAAGATTTCAGATTTGAGTTCGTGTCCCTAGAACACCTAACACAATCCATTATTGATTTTTAATGGTTTTTTATCAGTTCGATCTTGTTTATTTATTTATTTTTTCTAAAGAGAAAAAAGAGAAAATTTATCATTTTTTCCCATATTTTATCGGTTCTTTTAATATTGGTCTGAACAATTGATTTTTTTATTATTTTAATTATTAAAAAAATAAAAAAAATAAAAAATAATACCAAACCAATAATGAATTCCATCGATCGGTTCAATTTGATAAATTTCTTAGTTCAATTAATCAATTTCAAGGGGCCAGGAGCTGCCAAAACTTATTCGAGATAAGAGTGTATGTCATGCAAATGTAATGGAGGAGAAATGTATCAGACTCGAGTTGTATGCCTTAGACAATAAAGGTGTCAATCGGTACCATTTCGGTATGGTACAAAAATAGGGAGTAGATACCAAACATTTGAAACTGTACGATACTGAGATACAATTTTTATTCGGTGCAAATATGCATGCTTTTGGTACGGTTCCAATTTGATATTTTTTTGTCATTTTACGAGATATATCATATATGTAATGGGTGATTCAATTAAAACAACTAAATTGATACGATCAGATACTTATCGAATCAATACGACACCAAATTAAAAAAGATACCGTTTTTTTCGACGTATGAAACCACCTTATCAAGAACCTAGTTATGAGTTACAACTTACAACGAGTGACACCAATCGCTAGCCACCAGTTAGGCACCGGCCCAAGGCGCCATTCCCTCATTTTGATAGATCCAGATGCTCTCCAACCCCTCCAGTCCACATCTGAAAGCTTGGGGGGACATATCCAAATCCTCCCAACCATTGAATTTGGGCTGGGCCTCTAAGTAGTCTAGTGGCACCGGACCAGTGGACCTTTCCGGTGCCCATTTTGACATCCTAAATGAGAGAAACGTGAGGTGTTCAGAGTCTTAAACAAGTGGGCGAGGAGACGTGACTCGTGAGGCCGTTTCAAATTCTTTTTTGATAAAGACGAGGCCGTTCCAATAAGATGAGCAAGAGCAACGGCCACGTGGTCTCCGAATTTTTCCTTTTGTAGTTAAAAAGGCGGGAAAGGTTAAAACTTTAAAATTCCTTGGACAATACACGAATTCCATCCCTCACAAGCCATATCCACTGTCAGATAATCCAATGGGACCCACTCAAAAATCTCAAAAAATCTGGGCCCTTAAATCCAACCATAAAAAATTCCAGTATTACGATATTATAATGTTTCAACTATAAACAAATCAAATCCTGTACAAGCGTACAAGGGGCCACCTAGATCAAGAAAACTATACGGGGATTCGAGATACCAAAATGACGGTGATTCTTGGACTCTGCAAATTACACTTACCAGCTCAGCCCTATACGGAAAGTTCGGACGAACCAAAACGAAAGCGACTTTCCGTAATTTTGCCTATAAATAAAATTCGGATCACCACTTCGTCGTCGTCTTCAGTCTTTACTGCTTGAATATTCTTCGCGTCTTCTCTTTCGTCTACTCTACTCCTCTACTGTAAGAATACTAAAGTAATACCGTAGACAGTTCTCCAGTGGAACTGAATTTCCATGAGCCCAAGAAAGAAGCTTATTCTCAATGAGAAGGTCGAGGTAAGTATTGTAATCTCTCTCTTTCTCTCGCTCGCTCTATCTCTGCCTCAAGTATCTGTCTTTCTCTCTCTCATTTGTCCATTCTTACTAGCTCTGATGTGTTTGGGTTTTTATTTAGTCTAGTTTTTGTATCTTTGTAATGCAATTTGGCAATTCAAATTTTCGTCCAAATGGGTTCCCTTTTTTTTTTTTGATAATGCACATTTTGGAATTACAGATTATTGTCATCTTATGGGTTCGAGACTATTGATTTTTAAAATTTGTTAAAACAGATAAATAGGGAACTTCGATCGTCATGCATTCCTCTTTGTAAATTCTGTTTGATTTTACTGAACTATCTACATATGGGTTAAATTGAGCTGATATTGGTGGTGGATTGATCATTGTTGTGTAGGTGAGGCAATTTGATGTAGGTTTGAGAGGTTCATGGCACCCTGGGGTGGTGGTTGGTGTATCCGACTTCTGCCGTCTTGTTATGTACAACGAGCTTTTGTGCGAGACAGGAGACTCAAAGCTTGTTGAGTCAATACCTATCACGAAGGCAGTGGAAGGCCTCTGCCATCGTCGCTGCCATGTTACTTCTACGTACCGGGGGCGTATCCGACCCCAGCCTTCCCCTTCCGCTGATTCTGATACTTACAGAGCCAATTTCACTTGTGGGCTCTGTGTTGATGCGTTCTATGAGGACGCATGGTGGGAAGGGGTGATTTTTGATCGAGACGAAGGCGCAGAGGTGCGCTTAGTGTTTTTTCCTGACGAGGGCGATGAGCTCAAGGTAAATGTGAAGGATTTGCGTGTGAGCCGTAAATGGGATGAGTTATTGGGTATTTGGAAGGACAGAGGTGTCTGGGTTTTGATGGAGCTGGCAGAAGAGCTTGAACAAGAAAGGCCTTTATCTCCTTTCCTGAAAAAGGTTTGGTTCCATTTACGTTCTAATGCTGGGTTTGTGAAAAAGATTTCAGAGTGGACATGTGGTGTTCGGGATTTGTGGAGTAAGTACCTAAGGGAGGTCCTTCCAAAAATTGCAGTTGAATGCGGTCAACAAACCAGTAGACAGTGCAATCTTCCACTTGTTCTCTCTGGAAATAAACGGAAGCAACTAGGGAATTCCCAGCAAACTGGTGTTGATTTCCAGTTACATTGTACCTATTTTCTGAGAAGCAACTCAAATGGCTTTCACATTGGTGGCTCGACTCAGACCAGAGGAAAAACACCATATGGTCGTCGAACACAGGAAGAGCAATCAGTTGATCTGAAGTTGGAATCTCAAGAAATCCACCAGGCTGTGGGCCGAGGACACTGGTTCTCCAGTTCAAGCAGCAGAAATGCACTGACAGGTGATGCCACTCTGAAGGAAAGAAACCAATTTGTCACCAAGGGAAGGAATTTAAAGACATTGCAGAAAGATAAAGATAATATGGGTTTGCAGGCCCTTGCAACTGGGGTAGGCAACTGTGGCAGCTTCCCTGTTTATTGCTCAGGTCATGGTAGTGTGCTATCTGAAGAAAGGCAGCCACTTAAGTTGAGACTGAGATCAATGAAATCGCAACCCTTCATAACCTGCAAAACTCAGGATAATAAATTTGTACTTGATAATTCAATTCAAGTGAAAGATATGGTAGATGATGCTGCCTTCACAGGAAAAAATTCCATAAGGAAATGTAATAGCAACAGATTCCCGGTTGATTGTGCCGTTCAGAGTGAAGTAAGTGAATCTTATGCTGTTCCACCTGAACAGAAGTCAGACAATAGAAACTTGATGAATAAGAAATCAAAGGCCTCAGTAACAGACAAACCTACTATTCAAGGGCTAATGGTGGATAATTTAAACAGGGCAAGAGAGAAGGAAAATGCTGGTTTCCTAATGCCAGAAAATGTGGTTGAAGATAACACAAACTTATCCTCCACTGAGTGCTTTCATCAGACTGAAGGAAAAGTATCTTCTGTTCTACCTAAGCACATGAGGCAGTCTGTTAAGGAAAAATCATCAGTGAGGAAGTTTGAATCTCTCTTAATTCATGAAGGCAAGGATAATGAGTCTGGAGTCCATAACTCAAAGGGGAGAGATGATTTAAAAGCTCAAGCTTCACTGTTGCAAGAAAGTCAACGTCTTTATGAACAGAATCGGAAGATTCGATATAAAACTGGAAGTAACGGAATTATAATTCCAAACTGTAACCAACAAAAAAGGAAGGGGAAGGATTCATCTGTGTTCACAGAAAAATGTAACTTACGTAGAGGAAGAAGTTACTTGAAGAAATTCCAGCAGGTTGATGGTAATATGGAGTCACAGCCCTATGAAGACAAAAGGGCATTTAATGCTCAAACAAAACATGATGAAGTTGTTAAACACCGCCGTGGACCTCTACACTTTTGTGGTTATGACAAAAAGGTCAGGCTTAAAGACATGGTATCTCGTCCTCAAAAGCGAAGGAGGAGGTACAACCATTTCCATAAAAGTGACACTATATGTGCAGCCTGTCAATATGGAGGAATTCTCATTCTTTGTGATTCCTGTCATTCCTCATATCATTCGGGTTGCGTTGGCCTTGAGGTGTGTCTTTTATTCCTAATTCCTATAGTTGTTAGTTTCTAATATAGGTTGAGAAACCAGTGAGGGGTGTTGTTTGCTAGGATATTAGAGTTTGAACTGACTTGGGCTGACTTAATAACTTCAGCGATATTGTGTTCGGCCAAAATATTTAAAAATACTGATGAGAAAAGGTTTTTTTCTTAGTATCTGGGTTATCTTCTCCTTTTCTGTAAACGGTTTAGATACTGGACAGAGGCCCTATTTTATTCGGGTGGAGTACATAGTTATGCAAAGGACTGTGCCATTCACCTGAATCTTTGACTTTGGTTGGCCATGGAAAGGGTTCTATTTGGGTAAATTACTAGTTTTCTTTGCCAAAATTTCCAACTATGGTAGATTGATGCTTTCCCTTTTTGATTGGTCATATTTTTATTAAGAGGAAAATTTAAACACATGTTCCTTTGTTCAACCTTGGTTTTCAATTATTTGAAAAAAAAAAAAAAAGATTTCATGGTCTTCAACCCCTAAATTACTGCAGTGGACTTGATCGGTGAGGTGAGATGTGTAATTTCCCAGGATTAGACTAGGATGATCTCTTAACACCTCTTGTTTTCTCCTTATTGTGGTATATATGAAGACTTGCTGTCATATGGACGAAGGGAAACAAGCAAACTGGAGTCAACAGAGAGTTTCCTATGCTTTTATCTAGGAAGATGAACGATTTGCTTTGTGACGAGTAGAGTAGAAATGATTGGGATGGAGGTGGGCTATTCCTCAATACTAACAGCTAAGGGCTTAACCTGAACCCAAATCCTTTGTTTGTTGAGTTTTAGTTCTTGGGTTTGTCCTAATGATATTGCGGAGTTGTGCATCAATGGCAAGTGGGTTCTTTTGGAAGCTGTGGTCCATTGGAACAACTCTTTTCATGTTTGATGTTAGACAGCCAGCAGAGATACCCCAATATTTGATTTAGAACTAGAGTTCCACAATATTAGTAGTCTTGTAGGAGTGAATTCATCATGTCCACAAGCCAAGCAAACTAGCAAAGTAATCAAGTATGATAAAATAAGGGAAAATAATTGCTGGTTCCTGAAAAGGAAAAGTCCTTGTAGCAGTGTAGCACTAGGAGTGCTGAAACTAGCTTTTGGTGTTTAGTGAAAAGGTTGGTGAATAGATGGAATAGGTTAGGATTACTGAAATTACAGTTCTGGTGCAATTGGCTTCGAGTTTTAAAGGCTGGAATGGGTTCCTTTATTGGTTTGGTGGATAGAAATTACAAAGTGTGGAACAGACTCTCTTTATGGGTTTGATGGCTAAATTCATGGAATTGTGTAAGGGTTCTGTTGTCCAGGTCATGGAGATTATGATGAAAATGAAGGTGAAAGAGCACACATAATGAGGTTGAAATGAGCTGCTGTAACAGTCAACAGAAAACAGGAACTAGGAAATAGCAGTTTGAGGGGCAGGCAAAATGGCACTTTGTTCCTGGCTAATTTTGTGATTTTCATACAACCTATAGGTGCTTTCTGAGTCACAATAAAAACCATTTACTAAAAGTCAAAAGCTCAACAGTCAACAATGACTTCGTATCTGTGGAACTTCCAGAAACTCTAAAAGCTACAAACCAACTGTAATTAATGCACCAAGAGTACATGAAATCAAGGCCGAGTTAAAGTTAATCTGTGATATGTTACCAACTTTGACTAAACATAACTTCTATCCTTTTTATCCTTTGAAACTGTTTTAACCCCTAATACTGCTCACTGAACCCTATCTAGTGGCATAGACTTCAACCCTGAGAATTGGGTCCTCCAGACCAAAATTCCCATAAAAACCTGCCACATCTATTGCAACCTGGAATGCACAGCTGCACACACAATGTCTTGCACTTTTCCTTTGTATCAATGCTGTCCAATGGGGTCATGATAGGAGAAGGAACTATACTATTTGATGGAAGGTCACTTCATAAAAGGGTGTACCCGGTGCATGAGGCTCCCACCACTTTGGGGTTTAGGAAGGGTCATAATGTATTGCAGCTTTACCCCCGCTTTGTGGAGAGGCTGTTTTCCGACTCGTACCCATGACCACTTGGTCACAATGGAGCAATCTTACCATTCTGCTGAGGCTTGCCCTCATTTCATGTGATGGCTTTCATTAATAGGATCAAGATGAAGTTCTCTGTTCTGGTTTACAATTTTAGGACTGCGAACATGTGAACCAATCTCTGGGATTGGAAATTGATGGCTACTCTTTCCATATGAAGAAGGATTTGATTAATTTGTTTACTCTAATGCGTTTAGAAAACTGTCTCTTCAGGGACTAACAATGCCTTTTGAAACTTTGAAGATGCTCCATATTTTTTCTTCTTGGACCACGCAACTGGTGAAGGTGATCAAAGTATACCTAAGCCCCGGCTTTGATTTATCTTGTTCAGATCTCTGCTGTGGCCTATGTTTTGATCTCGAGACTTCTGTCTATTAACAATGGAGCTGAAAGGACCACAGCTTATTGTGTTTTGGGTCATTGGAGTGCATTAATAAAGTGGGACAAGCTCTACGGCTGTTCTATTTTTTGAAGTTGGTTTTATAGTTGTGGGTCAATTTGTAATGACTTAAATAATTTTGTGTCTATGGGCCTAATCATCAGTTGGGATTTTAAATTATGGGTTTTAGCTATGTAATGGACCTTCTTACAAGATCTGACTGTGAGCTTGTAGGATTTTTGAGTCTGTTTTTATTTTATTATTATTCCTATTTTAAGATTTTACACTCTGTAGTAGCTGGATGCTTGGAATTTGTGAAAAAGAGTTCAATTTTGAGGTTCAAGGGTTGGCTGCGGTCATTTTACTTGGTTTAAGTCAGAATTTCCTAGATGCAAGTAGGAATATCTTCCCTAGTTGCTGTTACTGTTTCCTATCTTTTCTACTGTTCTGCTTTCACTTCACTGTTGGTGTCCTTTTGCTTGTTGTTAGGGTATTTCTTGTCTGCAACTTCAAGAATATTTCACAAATAACTTTACTTATTTTCTTGCTTTGTTAAAACAGATACATATTTCTCCTTTTGGAGTTCATTGGCTACTCGTTTAATCTTGAAGCGTCCTTCTGTTTCAAGAATTACTTTCTGAATTATATCTACATAATTTGCACTATTCTTTTATTATCTATGTGGGTTTATATCAGATTCCTTGAGTTCTGATTTAATTTTAGACCTTCAGAGATCTAAAATGATATTTTGTGAATCTTAACCTTAGATTCTGGTTTGGTAATTTTGCTCAAGTATTGTTGAGGGGTACTGTTCACAGCCCCATTGTAGTTTCTGTTTTCCTATTTTCTTTAATTTGTACAAAACCCTAATAAATCCTTTCCTTTTCCCCAGTTCCCACCACTTCTTCCTTGCGTTCTATCCCCAGAACTTTTTTAATCCCTAGGCTATCGTGTATCAAAACTCTTTTTGACAAGATATGATAAGTTCCAGAAAATGTATATCCACAGAAAAACTTCTTGGCCAGGAATTTTGATTGTAGCACAAACTAAGAGGAAAATAAGTGAAGGATTTTACGGAAAATTTTGAGGCTTAAAAATTTTCAGATAGAAACACTTTAGCACAGGTTCTGGCATAAAGTTGTCAAGTAGAAATACAGGGTCACAGGGCTGAAATTCAGGATGCAGATATAGGAACTAGCGGGTGCATAGTTGTGAAGGTGTAGCCTAGGCGGGCACCTTGCGTCCAGGCCCCCTCCAACACTTTGGGTCACCTAGACGCCGTGACAACTATTAGAGGGAGAGTGATGTAGATAAACCACTTAATAAGCTTATTTTATTACAAAAAAGCCTTGGGTTGGGTTATGATGTAGATAAGCCACTTAATGAGCTTATTTTATTACAACTAAGCCTTGGGTTGGGTCTTTGATCCCATGGGTTTTCTTTGTAATGGGCCACTTTGATGGGCCTAAAATATGGGTAGAAAGTAGAAATATGGGATTTAATGCATTAGTTTAGTTAGAGTCCTGTTTTAAGTCTATTTCCTTTGTTATTTCAGTTTCCTAGTTAGTTTAGGTTTCCCAATTAGTTAAGGATTGTGTTAGGCCTTTCCTTTTTAGTGTTTGAGTCAGTTTTGAGTCTTGTATGTAAGTTTGTAAGGGGCTATAGCATTGAAAACGAATTTATTAATGAAAAAAAAAAAAAGATGGCTTATGCTGTTGTGCTGTGAGATGCAGTTGGGTGAGATGCCTAAACCAGAGGGTGAGATGCCCATTCACTAGTTCTTCTTTCCCCTTCTGAACCCTACATCGAATTCTCTTTCTTTTCTTATTTTTCTTTTATTTGTTTGCTATGAGAGTGTTTGAGAGCTAGAACCAAGCCTATTGAAGGACATCTCCTCTATTCAGCCAGAATTTCAGATGCTGTTTGAGAATAGGATACTTATGATTCTAGTTCTACATTAGAGTGAAATCAGGTTGTTTGGGGTAGTACTATTTGAATCAATCACAGAGAAATAGGAGAAAAAGTTTGGCAGGTGGGAGTGACCACGTCAGGTTTTCTTTCTTTTATGCTTAGTTGTTGAGGTGGGTATGTAAATGAATCTCTAAATTCTCTACTGGTTTTCTGATTGAATCAGATGCAGAATGATTACATTTTCATTTCTTAATCAAAGTTATTTTTTTTTAATATTTTGAGCTTGATGTTTGGGATTTTTTAGGATATTCCAAATGGAGACTGGTTTTGTCCATCTTGTCAATGTGGGATTTGTGGCTTGGGAGGTTCTCGCACCAGCGATCGGTCTTTCAGCAGCAGTTGTTATCAGTGCACCAGTCAATGTATGGCCCTATTGATAACCATGTTTTTTCTGTCTATTTTGTTTCAGGGATTAACTCTGTAGTAATCTCCCCTTGTAGATCATGTGGATTGTTTGAGTAAAAGAGAACAGCCGATCTCTGGAAGTCCACCAAAGATATTTTGCAGCAAGAATTGTATTCAGGTACTTCTGTTTTACAGTTTCTAGTTTAGCGCTTTTTCTTTAAACTTTAAAATTTATTTTTATGATGGTGTTTTTGAAGAATTTCCAATTCAATATTTTTTAACCTGTAAATTATGTGTAATCTTACTATCATATTTACCTTTGTCATGTGAATTAGGACAAACAATGACATTAGGCCTTGACAACCTTGTTCTGCAAATGTTATCATTTTCTTGATCTCATAGAGGTATCTTCATTTCCCAAAGGAAGTGGCTAGATCTAACAGAGGTATCTTCCTTGGGATTGAAGTGGCTAGATCTAGCAGTGGTATCTTCATTTCCCAAAGGAATTATGTTTTTGATCTCCTTAGTGAAATAGGTATGCTTAGGTGTAAGCCTGCGGATGCCCCTATGGAGGTCAATCATCAACTGAGTAGTGCAGTGGGTGACTCTGTTGATAAAGAGCCATATCAGAGACTTGTTGGCTTTTTGACTAACTGTCCCACACTAGGCTCGATGTCTATGGGTATTGTTAGCTGTTTTCTTCATAATCCCAAGATACCTCATCTTGATGCTGTGTATCAGATCCTACGGTACTTAAAATCTGCTCCTGGAAAGGGTATTTTGTATTCTAATCAGAGGCACTTGAAGATTAAGGCCTTTACTGATGCTGACTGGGCTGGATCTGTTGATGATCGGCGATCTATCTCTGGGTATTGTACTTTCTTTGGGGGAACCTTGTTACTTGGCTTAACAAGAATCAGTCCGTGGTATCTCGGTCTAGTGTTGACGCCGAATATCATGCAATAGCCTAAGGGATTTGTGAGCTGGTATGGCTTAGGAGCCTACTGAGTGATCTCCAAGTTAATGTTGAAGGCCCTATGTGTCTGTATTGTGATAACAAGGTAGCCATCAGCATCTCCCAAAACCCTGTTCAGCATAATAGGACCAAGCATATTGAGATTGATAGACTCTTCATTAAAGAGAAGCTTGGCCAAGGGATTGTCTGCATTCCCTTTGTTAGTATTGCAAATCAATTAGCTGATGTGTTTACCAAGGCTGTTCACTGTAAGGCATTTCATCCTCTTGTCTCCAAGTTGGTTATGTATGGTATATTTGCACCAACTTGAGGGAGAGTGTTGAGATGACCATAGGTAGTTTTATTTTTACCTTGATTAAGTCTTATTATTTACTATTTACTATAGTAAATCTTGTAGCTAGGGAAGCTTAGTCAGCGTTACACTACTTTCTTTATTTGATTTATTGTAATCTTCTTATATATAAGAAAGACCTCTGTCATTGTTGACAGGTCAAATCATTCCCTAATCTCTGATTCTCAACTCTTTGTTTGGCTGCCGCATGGAGTAGCCTAGCCGTGAGAATGGGCTGCTCTCCCCTCTTCTTCTTTCTCCCTCTCCCATTGCGTTCTCTCCTTTCTCCTCTTCTTCTTCGTTGCACCTTTCCCTTCTTCCTCCTCCACTCCCTTTCTCTTCTTTTTTCCTCTGTTCCTAGTGTCGGCCATCTCGATTGGTGTTGAAACTGCTGCAACTGCTCAACTTGGCTCACCTTCCCGCCGGCCACCTGCTTGCTTGGTCAATAGATGATTTGGGGTTTGACTTCTGGGCTAGCTACTACCCGACTGTCGTCCTGACAGTCCTGTTGTCCTTTTGGGCATGTCTCCCACCAAGACTACTGTCTGCCTGTCTCGCTGGTCGTCAGCCCTTTTGGATGTCACTTGGATGTCCAACTATCCGTTGGCTTGCTTGCTCCACTAGTTCTACCTCTCGGTTGGCTGCTCTCCAAGCTTATAGCCCTTTTGGACGCCACTTCTGGCAGGCCTACTATCCCATTGGTCGTCAACCCCTCAAGGAAGGGGTCTGTCTGCTTGCTCGCTCCTCCACCATTGTTGTCTCCCACCCCCTGGCCAGCAAGCCTGCCTTTCGGTTTGTTGGTTTGGATATTTGTCCCGATCGACAACACCCTCTTCGATACTAGCCCGTCAGGCAGCTCTTGGCTGGCAGCCATTCTGCTATTGCCCTCCGAAAGGCTAGTGCCTCCGCCTTTGGCGACCCCATCTGCTAGGCTGTGGCCATCTGCAAGTCTAGCGTTCCACTGTGGCTGCCTCTTTTTTGGTGGTATTCCTTCTTTGTGTTGGTGACTAGGAACTGTTGAGATTAGAGTGTTAGGGTTTATAGTTCTCTTCCCAGTTTTGATTATTTTGCCCTTCTCTTCTGTTTGGGCATCAGGGCCGGGTTGTAGAAGTTTTCTTAGCCCATGTGGGTCCTGATTATTGCCCTTTATGGGATTTTGTATCCTTTATTGGGATTGTAACTCCCCTTTTGGGGCTATATTTTCCCCCTTCTTTTAATACATTAACTATTAAAAAAAAAAAAAAATCAAAAGGAAAGTCGTCCTTGTATGTTAGGAGTAAGTGATTAAGTGTAATGGTTTTCCAATTGTAGAAGCGTGCAACAATTGTGGTTTATTTTCACTGAAAACTTCAATTTCTAGTAATAAAGCAATGTGGGGAAGTAACTATAGATGAGAATATCAATGGTTAGAACCTTTAAAGTTTGGAACTTCAATACCATGATAGTGGAAGTACTTCAACGGATAATATCAATGGTTACTGTATAGAACCTTTAAGGTTTGGAACTTCAACACCCATGAAAGTGGAAATACTTTATGGAAGTTTATGGAAGCCTATAAAATATTTGTCATGGTAGTCCATTTCCAAAAAATGGAATTTTAGATTGAGCTTTAGGTAATGCTAGAACTAGCACCAATATTGATATAAGGCAGCCAGGCAAAAACATGACACTCATCTATAATGGTTAAGAAGATTAATTCTTATAGAGATGCATAGTGGCATGTGTTTGGGAAATTATGGTTCAAGAATTCATTTTGCTTTTAATAGGTTCCCTTTGAAGAGAACTGCTAGCTAAATTAATTGGCAGTGGCTTGTCAGTGAAAAAATTTTGGTGGGTATTTTTTTGTTGTTTTTAGGGGAGGGGGAAGGTGAGGGACAGGAGTAGGGATGTAAACAGATAGCTGAAAATCCGAATTCGATTTCATCCGTATCTATTTAGGGGTATCTGTATCCGGTCAATGGGTATCCGGATCCGAATTCGAATTGTATAGCAATAATTATCCGGTCCGATTAGATAATCAGTTAATGTTTTTTTAGGGTTTTTGAAGTTTAGACGGGTTCTAGAGAATGAGGACAAGAGCTAAGACAACTTAGATTATTTGATGGTTTGCCTCCTAATAGGCAAAGAATAACTTATTCTTGCTTTTGGCTTATATAATACTTTTTTGGGTGAATAGTAAATGCATTAATAGAAGGGGGAGAGGGAAAATATAGCCCTAAAGGGGGAGTTTCAAGCCCAATAAGGGATACAAAAGCCCATAGAGGGCACCAACTAGGATCCACTTGGGCAAAGAGAACTTCTACAACCCGGCTTGGATGCCCAAACAGAAGTGAAGGGAAAACCGGAAAGAGAACCACAAACTCTAACAATTTAATCTCAACACAAGTTCCTAGTCGCCAACATGAAGAAGGAGCACAATGGTAAAGAGGCAGCCACGGTGGAGGAGCACTGGCCTTGCGGATAGCCACGGCCTAACGGATGGCGTTGCTGAGGCGGATGGGCACCAGCCTTTCGGAGGGCAACAACGGAGTGGCTTTTGGACAAGAGCAGTCTGACGGGTAGTTGTTGAAGAGGCTGCTGCCGATCGGGATAGAGATCCAACAACTAACAGACTAAAAGGTAGGTTACCAGCGGCTTGCAAGCCCAGCGGGGGTGGCTGAGAATGAGGGTGGAGGCCAACGCGACGAGTAAGAGGACAGCCTAAACGAGCCTGGCATCCTGTAGGGTGGCCAACCTTGAGGGGTTGACGATTAATGGGACAGTAGGCCTAGCGGGAGTGGCATCATCCAGAATGGCTACAAGCTCGGAGAGCAGCCGATTGAGAGGCGAAACTGGTGGAGCAACCAGGTCGGCGAATAGGCCAAATGAGCCTGGTGACATCTATAAGGGCTGATAGCCAAGAGGGCTAATGACCAGTGGGATAGCAGGCTTGGCAGGGCGGCAACCAGGTGACAGCTAGCCTTAGAAGGGGCCAACACCAACTCATCAACTGACCAAGCAAGGAAAGAGGCCGGTGGGAAGGAAAGCCGAGCGGTTGCAATAGCCTCAACACCGATCAAGATGGCTGACACTAGGAATAGAGGGAGATAGAAGAAGAGAAAGGGAGTGGAGGAGGAACAAGGGAGCGGGAGTGAGAAGAAGGGAAAGAGGGCAGAGGGAGTGAGAAGAAGATGAGGAAGAAGAAGAGGGAAAGGGGAGGTGCAAAGGAAGAAGGAGGGAGAAGAGAAGAAGAGAGAGAGAGAAGGTGAAGGGAGGGGCAGATTTGAGGAGAAGGGGGGGGGGAGCAGCCCAGCCTCACGGCCAGGCTGCTCCAAAGCAGCGGCCACAAGGTTGCTTCCTTCGCTTCGAGCGTTTCTGTCGCTTAGGGTTTTCGGGGCCTGGTCATTGCACTAGCGATTTATGGAAATATTACATGCACTAATGAAGAAAACAAAGTGCCAATGGTTAATGGGTATCTCCAGCCTGCCTGGATAATGCAATAGGTCCTATTATGTATTGATGTCACAAAATTTGCAATTCAGAATAGACAATCAGTCTGATTAGACAGCCCTAGTTTACACTTCTGCCTGACAGAACCATTTGAATTGTTATTCTCTGGTCTGGATTATTAATATTTCTAGCCTGGTTTAGTGCCTCTTAATATCTGACACAGATCATAGGGAGAATATTCTAGAATATCTAGAGGAGATTTGAGTGAGAAATATTCTGTTAAAGATATTCCGGCTACTATGGGGATTGGGGGTTTCACTTTGTGGCTTCATACTTTCTATTTTGTATGGTTGGATAGATATGCTACAACCCATCCATAGTTTCTATAATGCTCTAGATAGTTTCTATTTTGATGGAAGACTTAAATTGTAAGGGATCCTCCTACCACATTAGAGGTTTCAGTTTCTATGATGCCATAAATATTGAAGATAGGCTTAGACCCTTGAACTATTGAAAAAAAAAGTTAGTGGTGATGCTGTCCTTTCAAACTGTGGTGATGCAGTTCTAGTCCTCTTTATGGTGATTTCATCAGACCCTATTGTGGTGATTCCAGTGCCGCAGGCCAGGTGGTAAAGCTTTGGTCATATCCTTTTTATTTTCTTCTTTCATATGAAAAAAAAAAAAAATTTGTTCGAGAGTTTTGTTCTTTATACTGGTTTGTCCCTATATGCAATCTTGTTGCGATTGATTTCTCGCTGGCTTTATTGGTTCGAGATCGATTCTGCATCAATATCATAATATTATGTGGATCGGTATGGAATATTTTGAGGAAAAGGGGTATTGTTTAGATCCATGATTGGTTGGCTTGTTAACTATTGAGAGGAAATTTTGTTATCAAAGTTTTAAAAACAAACATTACTCAAATGGAATATTATTACATATCTTAAAAGATTTGAAAATTTCTAAAATACAGAATATTATAATACATTAATACCAATACCAAAAGAAAAGGTCATTAAATTGGTTTCCCACAGATTTACTAGAAAATAAAGGGCGTACCCGGTTCATGAGGCTCCCGCATGTGCAAGGTCCCGGAGGGGGGGGGGAGAACTGCCTTACCCCAAGAATGTCGAGAGGCTGTTTTGACCGCTTGACCACAGATTTAATAGATCAATCGCAATATATTATCTTACCAAACCAAAAGGATTTGGAAGTGGTCTCCTATAAGTGACAAAAGGGAACATACTTATATAACATGGTCTTTTTTTTGACATCATGCGGTGAACTGTTAGAGACTCGAGACAGGTTGGTTCATCTTGAGGCTGTTGTCTGGTCTACTTGTGGGTTCATCTATGTTAAGATATCTACCACGATATGGGGAGTGTCCCTATCGTTGATGATATTTACTTCCTTGTGTTGCGTTAGTTTATTTCTTTCCCTAGTTAGGATAGATCTCTACTTACTAATTAGGATAGACTTCCTATTTTATCTTGCTTGTGGCACGGGGACTTAGTTTCCTAGTTTGATTGTACTACTTTGGGTGTTAATAAATATTGATGGTAGGGGGGACTGGGAAACACACTCGGCTGCTCCCCTCTTACAGTCTCTCTCCTCTTCTTCTCTCTCAATCTCTTTCTCTCCTCGTACTCTCTCAAGTTACTGGTTGCAGATATTGGGTTTGTAACAATCTAGAATATGATTTTCCGACTTAGGTTGTAGCTGTAGTTTGGGAAATTTGTAGGGCCTTACAAATCCTAAAGCAGGGCCAATGAGTAACTCTATAGATAAACATGTTATTATAGATCATTTTTTCAACTACACTCTCTTAGTTTGGAACTTGTATGATATTGAACACTGTGGTTAGAAAAGTGGGAAAATAAAAAATAACACTTGGTCGCATTTAATGCCTTGTTCGCCTTAAGGCGAGCGACTTGTTGCCTAAGCACTTAGGCATCCCTCTAATGCCTTTGTTCGCCTTAGCGCCGTGGCAACTATCATAGTTTTTAAGACGCTGGTGGCACTGATGCGGTCTAGAGATGGTAAGGCAGTGCTTCGCCTTATTGAAGTGGCGCCTTATGGGTTTTTTTTTTTTTAAACACATTTTAAAATTACTTGATGAAGATTCCAAATATAGATTTTTTATTGGTAGGTGTATGGTTTTGTTAACACTTGAGATGTATGGGATCAACTTTACTCCACAAAAAATAACCAAAACAAACAAAACAAAAACCCGATTCACAAACAGGGTTTGGATTTTGTCAAGGGTTTTAAGAAAGGGCTTTGAGAAGGAATCAAAGAACAAAGAAGAACCACTGATCCAGGCGACCATTTTGCTCCGGCAGTGGTGAGCTTCATTCTTCTTTGACAGGAGTAGAGATATAGTGGATGACCTTAGGGCTTAGGCACTCATTTTGGCCTCATAGAGGTAAGTATAATAAATACTTGTATTTTTTATGTCTTCTTTTCTTTATATTTATAATTTTATTTTATAATTATGTATTTATATTATATGTTAATATGTTATGATGATTGATGATTGATGAAGATGAACTTAGTTTATTCACTTTATTGATTTGTTTTTTTGATGAATATTTTACATTGGTATGAATATGAACTTTTAATATTTATTTAACATATGAGTAATAGGATTCAACTGGGATTTGAGCCAAATACATTGGTTTTATAAAAAAAATTACATAGGAACGCTTTAGTCGATAAGGCGACGCTTTATGCCCACCTTATCACTATGGCGCTCCGAAAGACCCTTAAACTCTTCCATCGCCTTACCACCTTAAAAATTATGGTAAATATGCATGGTATGGTCTATTCCATTAGTGTCTACTGAAATCCAAATTAACGTTTTTACTTGAGACTTTGACGCAGTCAGTGGTTGAAGCATTTCCACGCTTCCACCAAAGTTTATCATTTTCTCGATTAAAAATATAGGTCTTGGTCAATTTGACGGAAGTTTCAATGAGATCTGACCAAAATTTTATAATTTGAGAAGTCAGAAGAACTTCAGGTAACTATTTTTTTGTTCTGATAGATGTGGCAATAGTCTGGCTGACCTATTGGAACCATGGACAACACCTTAAACATGAAGTTTTGGACATGAATGCCGCTCTGCTAACTAAGAAAAACACTGACGTGGGTGAAATTCATATTCTGGAGTGATGCTTATTGGGAATGTAAAAGTAAAACTCTATGATTTATCAGCGAAGGTATTTCAGTTGTAAATCAAAGAGATTAGGGTTAGAGATGAGGGAGAAGAAGAGAGGAAGGAAGAAGAAGGAGAGGAGTTGAGAGGAGAAAGAGAATGAAGAGTGCAAATCATGGGGGAGCATTTTCCTCTTGCCACCTATATTAGGTTCAAACTAGTAACTTGGGAAAATTATATAGTCCTTCCTGGGGAGGTAAAAGAGAAAAAAGGAAAATACAACTTAGGACAACTATATATGAAGACGGTTCCTTAAGTACCCCTATTACATAAACTCCAACAATTTCAAGGCAGGATCAAGTTTTCATTTGAAGTAACTATTCTTGATGGATTTCAAACTATGATTGAAAAATTGCCCTTATCCATTGACCAGTAATATAAGCTATACCATTTTCTTAATCATTTCACCCTTAATATTTTCCTCAAAAAAGTAATTATACTCTTTCCTTAATATTTTCATCATTTTACCATTGGTGTTCTTTCAGGATGAGTTTCTGGCTGCCTGGCTTGCCTGTCTCATCTAATCATGGGTTGATTTTCATGCCAATCTGAGCCATGTGTACGAAGAATATTACTTTACAAATTATTCTGAAGAACAGAGAAATCGATGTAGTTGCACTTATCATGTCTGGACTGGCATGACTCAATCTGGAAACCCAGATTGAGAAGAACTGGGTTCAAACCTCATTGTCAGTTCCATAGGAGTATTTAGGAGATTATTTAATTGTTTGGGTTATTCTTGTAATCTTCTATGTTAAATATACATAGGGAGTTTGTTTCAATTTCCCAGTTTGAGTTCAATTTCCCATTGAGTAAGGGTAGAGTTGAATAGGAATATTAATATTTGTTTTCTTTTCTTTTTCCATCAATGCAGTTCTCTCTCCTCTCAGTTACAATCTTCTTCACTTCTTTCTTCCTTTTTCTGTTTCTGTTGCTGTTCTTCCTTCTGAATTCCTATCTTTATTGTTGAGATTCGATATCTTTTACTGGTTCCTATTGTTGAATGATACGGTTGGAACTAAAAAGAATATCCGCGGAATGGATCCACCATACCTCTCCCATCCCATTGGGCCTGAGATTTGGGGCATGACTCTCCCTGCCTTAGAAAACTCTAATACTTGATTGTTAGTCCTATAACCAAACCTGCTGTGAGATATTTCTTTGTGATGAAACCTGGTTCTGAAATTACTGCCCAGCCTGGTTTCAGCAAGCTTTGTCTTACTTCATGTGTTTTATTTTGAACTGCTAAAAAAAAGAAAACTCTAATCCTTGATTGTTAGTCCCTATAACCAAACCTGCTGTGAGATATTTCTTTGTGATGAAACCTGGTTCTGCAATTACTGCCCAGCCTGGTTTCAGCAAGCTTTGTCTTACTTCTGGTGTTTTATTTTGAACTGCTAAAAAAAGAGAACCCAATGCACGAAGCTCCCGCTACTGCAGGGTCTTGGAGGGGCAAATGTATGCAGCCTTACCCCCTGCTTCGTAGGAGAGACTGCTATCCGATGATTTTAAAAGGGTTTTGCGATAGGATTCTTCTCCCAAAGTTTCAGCTTGGGTGAGAACTGTGAGATCTCTTATCTTCAATCAGTTTGGGGGTGAGGAAAACCTTATTTTGTAATTTGCATATAAAAACAACTATTTTTTCTTTACACAAACCCCCCTGCTTCCTGATTTTATTCTGTTTTATCCCCATTCTAATATTCAGTGCCAGATTAAAATTTATTTACCTATTAGTCTCAGTTTTTGTTTTCCACTTCCAAAAGGGTCCTAAACTGTTCAATTTATTTACAGGAACTGCCACTGCCCTTTATATTTGGATTTATCGCTGGGGTGGGCGCACAGCAACCAAAAAGCTGGGTTTCTAACGAAGGGTTGCATTAGAATCTTCTTATTGCTTTGATGCCTTCACTGATTATTTAGATTTTTGGTCATTGTGGACTGTGGTTGGGTTATAACTTATAAGGCTTTTCACCAGTTTCTTATTTGTTGTCAGCTAATGTTTGAGGATGTGTGTGCACATTTTTGTGTCCCACAGTTCTATTTTTTCTTTCCCTAAATCTGTTTCTGTTTAAACTTTCAGAACTTTATTATTGCTTTTCAGATTTTTGGTCATCTTCATCAAATTCTTGGCAAATCAAATCCAACAAGCATTGAAGGCTTATCCTGGACTATGTTGAGACGAGGGAGAAATGATAGTTACTTTGTTGAGGCACAGTCAAAGATTGATTATCAGGTTAAGCTATCACATGCCTGGAAAATCATGCATGAGTGCTTTCATCCTATCATTGAGCCTCGTTCAAGAAGGAATATTGTTGTAGATGTTCTTTTTAATAGAGTGTAAGTCCTCTTTGTTTCTGCTACTTGCGCTTGTTTATTTCCTCTGTTTATTGTTGCTCCACAATTAGCATATGGTGAAATTGGCTCTTTTCTGTATTGTGGATGCTTATTCTTTTTTCGTATATTTGTTGTTTTTATATCTTCTGAGATAAGTAAAATATGACTCTGTAAGAGTTTTTTGTTTAAAAGAAAGAGCATGTCTTTCTGGATTTATATTTAGCTTCATGTTTTATAAGAATATTTTATTCATTATTTGCAATTTCGATATGTTTAGCTTAGCTGACATTCTGAATTCTTTATCAAGATCTTGCTCTGCTTCTTTTTTTTGTGTGTTTAAAATGTTGAAAATATTTTCTGCGAAGTAAGTTGATGATAGCTTCATAAATTTTATCATCTGTATATTCAGTTGATTATTTAGACTTGCATAAGCTAAACACTTGATGAATGATAGCTTATGGGTTCTGAATCGCACACAACTTCTTTATATCCAGATGTATCATCTTGCAAAAAGATGTACGACTGGTGTTAGCTTACAAGTTGGAAAGACACTAAACTGAACCACTTCATGCACATTTAAAAAATGTGTGGCTGAGTTGGAAATTGCCCACTCAAAGTGATACTATCCATCATCTATGAGTGCTTGGCTGTATAGAAGTTGCTCTCTAGATTTTATCATATTTGTAAAACTGATAATGCTTACCTAGGTGTGGTATAAAATTGATTTTCTGGAAACAGTTGTGTGCTAAAATGATTGTGTCATGGATTGCAAGTTGGAAATTATTATTTTACATAAAATGGTGCATTTATATTTATGATAAAAATGCAAAATCAGAAAAAAAAGAAAAAGAAAAAAAAAGAAGAGTTGATTTTTTGCAATTTAATTGTTCCTATTGCTTGAATATAATGTTACTTGGCAGATTAAATCTGGTGAACATAATTTTTTCCGAGGGCATGAATTATTTGTAAAAAATGCTGTTGATGCTTGTTGTGCTTTGTTTAGGGTCGGAAACTGGACATTTTCATTTCTGTTTTGGAAGGACAGGATGAGACAAATGGTTGTGTAGTTGGAGAATGGCTACTTTGAGACTGTCATAGTGTCATGTCAACTATGCCTTATTACTTTGTGTGGGTTTAATTTTGGACCACAGACCAAGAAAGGTTGCAAGTTCCAAACCTTGATGTTGTCAATAGTGTGATGAACTCTTCATAATATCTACCTGCAATTAGGCAGTGGACTAAGTGGTGGACTTTGATACTTAGTATTTATACTGGATGACCTTGCTTCAGTGATTTGCATATTTCCTCTACTTCGAGAGCTTCCTCTACTTCGAGAGCTATCTTTAATATAGATATACATAAAAGACTTTTTGGGTGTCCAATAATTTATCATTATATATTTGCAGGCTTTTTTATGTTTACTTCTTTGAAATTATACATACTGCAGGGATTTGAATGTTCTTCTTCTATCACAAGTATAAATCTATATAATAATTGATAGATCCAAGACTCTGTAATTATAGGCTCACAGTAATAAACATGTATTCTCCATCTTTTTAGTCTCTATTTTGCTCTTATTTTCAATAAAATCAGTTATTCACCCAACAAAATGGGAGGGCGGTTACATGTTTACAGGCGTCCTAATTCTAGGTTCCTGTCTAGTTTGATAACATGCATGTATTCTAGTTATAAGCTAACAGGTCAGATGTAATAATTAGAGGTTGAAAGGGTGACCAGCTGGTACATCATTTCAAAAACTGATTGAGTAAGCTGATCAGTTATTCCTAAGAAACCCTTTAACGAATCGGATCAGGTTACTTTTCCATGTTAATGTAACTTCGTCTGAGATCAATCAAGTGCAAAATTCACAATTATATTTGTAGTATTTGACTGGCCAAAGCTATACTTGGTTGGTCTATTTACTGGTTTCAAATGAGCCAAGTTTGTAGACCTGTTATTTCCATTAATTTTAGCTATGTGCTCAGTTTTTCTGTTTCCTTGTGGGATATAGGTGTGTATAATTACTCAGATTTTAGGTTTATGCAGTAGCAGGCCAGTTTTATAGGCCGAGTTAGACTACATATTCATCGAATGATCCCCATTGGTGTAGTCTGAAAGATTCAGTATGTATCTATGTGATCGACCTTGGACAAAGTGGATTGCAGAAAGGGAAGGAAAAATGATATCTAAACTTTCGGTTGACATTTCAGCAATTGTTGAAGACTTGGAATTTATTGTTGTCGTAGGTAAATGTCTTCACTACCGTTTCATCTAAAAGCTCGAACTTTTAGGGAAAGGAAGCGTCAATGTATACATCAACACTCCCTTGCACTTGCAAGCCAAGATCCCATGGTCCTTGCATGTGGAGCTCACACATCACCGAGGGAGAAGAAATGTTGGGAAAACTCTTTCGGTGCACTTCCTCGGAGTTGAACACTTGACTTCCTTGCTCTAATACCATGTTCGCTACTGTTTAACCTAAAAGCTCCTCGAACTGTTAGGGAAGGGCATCGTCAATGTATATATCAGCAAAATGTGGGATTATTGAAGAATGTTACACAACTACCTTGATGGCACAATGGCTTTGAAGAGGTTTTTGATGCATTTCTGCATATTAGATCATCTGTGGGACATCAAGTGATGGTCACTAGCTGTTAGACTTTGTTGTATCTCACTCACCTTTGTGGCGGAGTGGTTAGAGGGTCAGTTCTTCATGATTATAATGCTATCTTCTAAGTGATGTGATGGGGACATCTACGTATACCAGTGGCGTAGGCGCAAGGCCCAGCCACACATGCACTCTATCTGGCTGGAGGAAAACTAGAAGAAGGAAGAAAAGAGAAAGAAAGCTGCTGGTCGACCTCTGCCGTGAGAATGAGGAAAGAGACTATCGCTGGTCTCTTTCCTTCTCTCTCCTATCGTCCAGATCTTGTGGACCCCACTGCTTATGTGTTAATTAGTATTTTTATTTCCTAAGATCTTGTTTATTTAGGCTTTTGAATTAAGTAGGAAACTACTTTATTTATTTATTTTTTTTTTGGAAACTTCTTTATTCCGAGATTATTTCCTAGGATTTACCTTTCTTTTTTTTTAGTAACTAGTTCATTACTTATGTAAGGCCATTGGCCACGATGGGAGAGAGTTAATGAAATTTATTTTGAAAGACAAGAAAGCTGTCGCCCCTCTCTCTCTCTCGTCTCTCATTCTCGGTTTCTCTCTCTTTTTCGCCTCCCCTCTCTCTCACAACTTTCTCTCCCATTCTCTCTCTCTTTCTTGATTTTCCCCCTCCCCTTATCGACTTTCATCTCTCTTTTTTTCTGTTTCCTGTTTTCTCTGTTGCTGCTGCCCTATTGCAGCCACTGTTCACAGTCATTGGAGATTACCTTGATTGAGAAAACCCCACCTAGGTTGCTGCTGAGTTCCTAGTCAACAAGTTGGGCTGCTGCCGAGCATTACACCATCAAGCTGAACCTTCCACTGCATCAAATCAGGTGGACTACATCTCTTTACTTTGGATGACCTTGAGTTCTTTTCTCCTCAGACTATGGACAACAAGAAGATAAGTAAAACCCCCCTTGTTCCACACTCATTGGCTGCCTATTATTTTCATTATTCCCCCCACTGAAACCTGAAATATACTCTGTTTTTCAAGCCATTATTTACTGTTATCCTAAAGAAATTCCTGCTGTTTTACCTTTCATTAGTTGGCTGATTTTAGGACATTGTTTGGTTTACTTATCTTGCTTAATGTCTTGATTGATTGGTGCTAAACTTAACACATATTTGCTGCCATGTTCCCTTCCCCATATCCCCATTTGACACTTCAGTAGTTTTAAGTGCTTTTCATGCTTGGATTAGTATTGATCGTTGCCGCCCTATTGGTTAGTCTAATATTTTTGCATGTTAAATATGTATTTTGTTGAGCAACTGTGAACCCAACCCAATTCAAGACCTATTGAGTATCCCTTGTCTAGTGGATTGACCCCTTGTAGGAAACCTAGTTGTCTAGGTCCCCTCCCTACATCATCTTGGTATCAAAGCATGGTTTTGTCTAGGTTTAGGGTAATTAGGTACTGCTGTCCATTGTTTACATGTCTTACCTTCTGAGGTCTAGTCTTTGTCACAATCTGTCCGTAGTCGAGTTTGAGTTAAGAGAGCGTTATTATAGGTTAGAGGACACCCTTTTCTTTCTTAGATTGGCTGGACCAAATAGCATTGAATGCTATTCCCACCAAAAGCACACACTTGAGAGGAAGATTTCTGACCTCAAGATTGAGAGGGCTAACTACCTATCTCAATTGGAGATTTTGAGTAGACCTTGAGTCATTGGTGGCAACCGTGCCTTGGTTGCCCATCTCCTTATGTCCACTCGTAGTGGTAGAGCATACTAGAATATGTTTGACCCTCCTAGCACCCCCACCCAACCTGAGCAGTTGGCTAAATTCATGAAAGCCATCCAAGCTACCCTCCAAGCTAACCAAGCTGTACAGGAGACACAGGCTGCCCATCTCCAAACCCTTACCGATAAGTTGGCTTCCCTCGAAACAAGTGCCAAAAACCCTGATGGACGGCAAGGCCATAACACAACTGGCACTGAACTTAGGGACAGAGGCCTTAACCCTAAGGAAGTGAACGAGAATAACCACACTGATGGTTATGACCGGATATAGGATAACTTCCAAGGCCCAGGGCGTGGTGGAGGTCGGGGTAGGGGTCGAGGACCACCGCCATGACACCATACCCAATATGGAGATGATGAGGGGTATGAGCATCATGATAGGGACTTTGATGTCAGACAGATGATTAAGGTAGATGCCCCTACCTATGATGGTTAGATTGATGCTAGGATCCTCCTAGATTGGATTAAGCAGATGGATAGGTACTTCGATTTTTACGATATGCGTGAGGAAGTCCGCTGCCGATTTGCTAACTTCAAGCTTATCGGAGTTGCCCAGAACTTCTGGACAGACTTAGAGTACCAAGAGGACCACCTAGGACTTGAGCCAATCACCACCTGGGTAGAAATGCAAGAGAGGCTCAACAGAGAATTTTTACTTATCACTTAGAGGCTCCAGTTGTTGAATGAAATGAATACCCTGAAGCAAGGAAAGTTGACTGTGACCAAATACATGAGCAAGTTCAATGAATTGAAAATTAGAAGCCGTATTCGGGAGGATGTTGAGCAGACACTATCCAGATTCCTTACTGGGCTCAACTCCGAAATTCAGTCTCATATGGGACCCCACCTAGTGCGAGACTTTCCACAAGCCTTCAAGATACCCTTAAGGTGGACCTCCATGAGAACTTATTTTCAGAGGAAAAGCTTCCAAGCTGGGGAGTCCCAATTTATAAAACCACCCCAAGGCTCAACTGGATTCCCAAAACCCCCTGCTGCACCACAACGTCAATTTGACAACAAGGGTAAATGAATTTTGGGAAGAGTACCCAAGAGTAGTGGGCAACATCAGTGCTTCAAGTGTCGCTGGTTTGGTCACTTCTCCAGAGAGTGCTCTCAATAGAAATCTTTATGTGGGAGAGCAGACTTCTGAAGAAGGTGACCAAGAGGGTTTTCAAGACCATGAGTATGAGGACTATAGACTAGATGAGACCATATTTTATGAGGACGTTGAGGAGGCCGGTGACCTTAAGCTCGATATTGTGCGATGCATGGTCTTATAACCTAGGAGTAGTGATGATTAGCTGTGAATTAATATTTTCATCACTTACACATGTCATCAAGGCAAGAATTGCCGCATAGCCATAGACAGCGGGAGTTGCTTGAATGTGGTCGCCAAGAGCGTTGTTGCTTGAATGGGCCTCAAACCTGAACCCCACCCCAAGCCTTACAAGGTTACATGGGTAGATCAGTCCACCATCCCCGTTAATCTGAGGTGTCTAGGTCCCCTCCACTTTGCAGGATATGAGGATCGAGTGTGGTGTGTTGTCCTAGAGATGGATGTTGCCCACATCATCCTAGGTAGACCCTGGTTATATGACCGGGATGTCACCAATTATGGGAAGTCTAACACCTATGTCTTTGTGTTCAAAGGGAAGAAAATTAGGTTGACCCCTAGTGCCCCTAAGGAAGTAAGGGTTCCAGAACACAATAGAAGTACATCCAAACCCACCCCCACCAAAACACTCAACATTTTAAATCAATAACAATTTAAAGGAGAGTGTCAAGAGTCAGGGTTGATTAATGCTCTAGTTGCCATATAGAGTAATACCGATAGGTCACACTTATTTACTGAGGCTCCTAGAGAAGTACAACCCTTGTTGAAAAAATTTGAGAGGTTATTCCTTGAGGAGCTACCTGATGAGTTACCGCCTATGCGTGACATCCAACACGCTATTGATTTAGTTCCAAGATGCTCTCTCCCGAATTTACCCCATGCGAATGAATACCAAAGAGCATGCCGAACTCAAGCGGAAAGTGGATGAATTGTTACAGAAGGGATTCATTAGGGAGAGCCTTAGCCTATGTGCAGTACCTGCCTTGCTCACGCCAAAGAAAGATGGTACCTGGCGTATGTGTGTTGATAGTAGGGCCATCAATAAGATCATTGTCAAGTATAGGTTCCCTATCCCTAGGCTTGATGACATGTTGGATATGATGGCCAACTCTTCGATCTTCTTGAAGATTGATCTCAAGAGCAGGTACCACCAAATTCGGGTTAGGCCTGGAGATGAGTGGAAGACAGCCTTCAAGATGAAGGATGGCCTTTTCGAGTGGTTAGTCATGCCTTTTGGCTTGTCAAATGCACCTTGCACCTTCATGAGAATAATGAATCAAGTGCTTCAACCATTCATCGGCAAGTTCTTAGTGGTCTACTTTTATGACATCCTCATCTACAGTAAGACCCCGTCTTCCCACTTGGATCACTTACAGAAGGTTTTTCATGTGCTTCTACAGGAAAAACTCTATGTTAACCTCAAGAAGTGCACCTTCATGAGTGATCAAGTCATCTTCTTAGGGTTTGTTGTATCAGCCCAAGGAGTATCTGTTGACCCTGAGAAAGTGAGAGCGATTATAGAGTGGCCTGAGCTGACTAATGTCCATGAAGTGCGAAGTTTTCATGGCTTAGCCACTTTCTACAGGAGGTTCATTTACCGGTTTAGTTCTATTATGTCTCCTATCACGGTTTGCATGAAGGAGTTTCAATAGACTAAGAGTGCTACAAAGTCTTTTACTGAGGTTAAAAGGCTTATAACTGAGGCCCCCGTCTTGCGCCTTTCAGATTTTTCAAAGGTCTTTGAAGTAAACTGTGATGCATCTGGTATTAGAATAGGTGGTGTCCTAGGGCAAGGACACCCTGTTGCCTACTTTAGTGAGAAACTTAATGAAGCAAGGCAACGATATTCCACATACGATAAAGAATTCTATGCGGTTGTCCAATTATTGCGCTATTGGCAACATTACCTTCTACCGCAAGAATTCGTGCTATTCTTTGACCACCAGGCTCTGAGATACTTGAGTGCCCAAAAGAAACTAAACAAGAGACATGCTAAGTGGGTCGAGTTTCTCCAAGAGTAAACCTTTGTATTCAAGCATAGACCTGGTGTAGAGAATACTGTTGCAGATGCATTAAGCCGGGTAAACTTGTTCCTCAGTCGCACTAATGTTAGGAGTCGGGCTAGTGTGTTGCTTCAGACCATGAGTGTAGATGTTGTAGGATTCGAGTGAGTCAAGGACCAATACCTCACCTGTCCTGATTTTAGTGAGTCATTCACTTCCTTGAGTGGAGGTAACCTTGTCAGTCGCTCAGACTACCTACTTCGGGAGGGCTTCCTTTTTAAAGGAAGCAAGTTGTGCATTCCCAGGACTTCACTCTGAGACTTCCTGATCTGGGAATTGTATGCTGGGGGAGTCATTGGCCATTTCGGTCGAGATAAGACCATCACCCTCGTTGATGACCGATTCTTTTGGCCAGGACTGAAGAGGGATGTTGCTAGAGTTGTGAGTCAGTGTAGGACATGCCAGACTGCCAAACAACAAAAGCAGAATACGGGTTTGAACACTCCCCAACCCGTTCCCCATGCCCCTTGGCAGGACCTTAGCATGGACTTCATGCTTGGTCTGCCAAAAACTTCGAGAGGCCATGATTCTGTTTATGTGGTTGTAGATCTCTTCTCGAAGATGGCCCATTTCATCCCATGCTCTAAGACCTCTGATACGTCCATAGTAGCCAAAATTTTCTTTAACGAGGTTATCAAGTACCATGGTTACCCCTCATCATAGTGTCCGATAGGAATGTTAAGTTCACCAGTCATTTTTGGAGGACCCTATGGCGGATGATGGGTACTAAGCTCCACTTCTCTTCAGCTTTCCACCCTCAGACTGATGGCCAGACTGAGGTTGTCAATAGGAGTCTGGGAAATTTGTTGCATTGCCTCATAGGAGAACACCTTACCAGTTGGGATCGAGTCCTTAACCAGGCCGAGTTTGCATATAATAGTTCTAAGTACCGTACCACTGGTCTGTCATCCTTTGAGATTTGTTCAGGATACCAGCCTTGAGCAGCCATAGACCTTGTCCCAGTTGTGTCCAGTTCTAGGACCTCCCCGTCAGCCGAATCTTTTGCTCAGCATATACATGATTTGCATGTAGGTATAAGAAGACAGATAACACTGAGCAACGATCAATATAAGTCAAAAATAGATGTACACAGAAGGCTACAAGAGTTTCAAGAGGGAGATATGGTGATGGTTAGAATCAAGCCGCAACGTTTTGTTAAGGGAAAAGCGAGCAAACCACATGCTCGTAGCACAGGTCCTTTCAAGGTACTTAAGCGGATATGTGCCAATGCTTATGTCCTTGATCTACCAGCTAGTATGAAAATCAGTAACATTTTCAATGTGGACGATTTTGTCCCATACCATGGTGCCTCTACCATTACCCCATTTTACCCTGATGACCTTGAGGACTTCCCTTTCACCCTTGATGATACCGTTGAACCAACCCAACCACTTCCCCTAACCTCCTTACTACCTGTACCTAAGGTCACGAGGAGAACTGAAGAAGTTGAGGAAATCCTTGATGAGAGGATTGTATCCACACACAAGAGGTTCTAGAGAGTTCTGAGTCAAATGGCGTGGACGTTCGGAAATTGACAACAATTGGATCACAGTGTAAGAAATCCAACAACTCAACCCTGATCTGCTTGAGTACTACATGAGCCATAATTCACTGGAGGTGAATTCTTCTAAGCCGGGGAGAGTTGATGGGGACATCTACGTATACCAGCGGCGTAGGCGCAAGGCCCAGCCACACGTGCACTCTATCTGGCTGGAGGAAAACTAAGAAGAAGGAAGAAAAGAGAAAGAAAGCTGCTGGTTGACCTCTGCCATGAGAATGAGGAAAGAGACTATCGCTGGTCTCTTTCCTTCTCTCTCCTATCATCCAGATCTTGTGGACCCCACTGCTTATGTGTTAATTAGTAGTTTTATTTCCTAATATCTTGTTTATTTAGGCTTTTGAATTAAGTAGGAAACTACTTTATTTCTTATTTGTTTTTTTTGGAAACTTCTTTATTCCGAGATTATTTCCTAGGATTAACCTTTCTTTTTTTTTAGTAACTAGTTCATAAGGCCATTGGCCACGATGGGAGAGAGTTAATGAAATTTATTTTGAAAGACAAGAAAACTGTCGCCCCTCTCTCTCTCTCTCTCGATCTTCTCTCTCTCGTCTCTCATTCTCGGTCTCTCTCTCTTTCTCGCCTCCCCTCTCTCTCACGACTTTCTCTCCCATTCTCTCCCTCTTTCTCGACTTTCCCCCTCCCCTTCTCGACTTTCATCTCTCTTTTTTTCTGTTTCCTTTTTCTGTGTTGCTGCTGCCCTATTGCAGCCACTGTTCACAGTCATTGGAGATTACCTCGATTGAGAAAACCGCACCGGGGTTGCTGCTGAGTTCCTAGTCAACAAGTTGGGCTGAACCTTCCACTGCGTCAAATCAGGTGGACTGCATCTCTTTACTTTGGATGACCTTGAGTTCTTTTCTCCTCAGACTACGGACAGCAGGAAGGTAGGTAAAACCCCCCTTGTTCCACACTCATTGGCGGCCTATTATTTTCATTATTCCCCCCCATTGAAACCTGAAATATACTCTGTTCTTCAAGCCATTATTTACTGTTATCCTAAAGAAATTCCTGCTGTTTTACCTTTCATTAGTTGGCTGATTTTAGGACATTGTTTGGTTTACTTATCTTGCTTAATGTCTTGATTGATTGGTGCTAAAATTAACACATATTTGCTGCCATGTTCCCTTCCCCATATACCCATTTGACACTTGAGTAGTTTTGAGTGCTTTTCATGCTTAGACTAGTATTGATTGCTGCTACCCTGTTAGTTAGTCTAATATTCTTGCATGTTAAATCTGTATTTTGTTGAGCAACTGTGAACTCAACCCAATTCAAGACCTATTGAGTATCCCTTGTCTGGTGGATTGACCCCTTGTAGGAAACCTAGTTGTCTAGGTCCCCTTCCTACATCATGATGCTTTCCCAATATGTTATTTTGTGTTGTAAATTCACTAGTCCTGTTGTTGCCCATGATAGACCAGCCAAGGGAGGGAGGAGATTGATGCAGGAAAGTCACAGAAAAAGGGCTTTATTTAATTAACAGAAGTATAAGGATGTGTTACACATGTATTGATCTTATCTTCCTGTTGTCTTTTTTACCCTTTTTTTTTTAATGGGCTACTTTAATCAGCCTATATTTGGTTCATAAGTAGGAATACAATTTTCATTTTATTGTAGGAGTTTTGTCTAGTTTTTATTTCTCTATTTCCTAACAGCCAGACATCTCAAAAGCTTATTCTCTTAGATTTTCTACTTTCCTTCAAGTTTAGTTTCTATTACTTTTTAGAATCGTATATGACTTAGCTGTTCTGTTTCTATTTTGGGTGCATCTTGTTGTAACTAAAGTGGTGAACAAGCTTAGTCTCTTAGATTTTTCTTTTCTTTTAACCGAAGTGGTGAATTGAAAAGTTGTAACCTTATTTTGATTGTTCCTTATTTTATTCCCAATAGTTATTTTTTGGATGAATAAATAAATTCATTACCAAGAGGAAGAATAAACAAAAGAGAAGGGAGGGGGGGGGGAATAATGGAGGGAGGGAGACCCCAGGAAACAATAATGAGCCTGTTCCTTAGGGAATTATGGACCATGCGATGCCGGAGACAGCCAAGTTTGGAGCTAACATCAAAGAAGATGGCATTCCAAATCTTATCAAATGAAAGAGAGTTGGAAGTCTATCTTTGGAGATTTCGCTCCATCCAGATGTGGTTGATGGCGGCGGAAAAGGCGAGCTTCCCGATTGTATCACAAATAAAAGATCCACCAAAAGTCATTTCTAGCTAGATCCGTTCTCTAGACAAGGGGAGTATGGTCCTACGAGATTGCCAACAGGACCTGAGAACCCTCTTCCAGATTGCAGTGGAGAAGAAGCAAGAGAAAAAAAGATGATTAGCATTTTCAGTGCCATTCCGGCATAGACAGCAAGAGGGGGAAACTTGAATGTGCCGGTAGATGAGAAAGGACTGAGTAGGGAGGCAGTTGGATAGGGCACGCTAAGCAGTGAAACTGTAGCTTGGGAATATCACCTTTAAACCAAACGGTGTTACACTAAGGAATGATGGAGCTTTTTAAACGAATGAAATCCCAAGTAGAGACAGTGGTGAATGAACCCGAAGAGGCAGATGTGAAATAAAAAGTTCTTTTAATTGAGGGAAAAAAGGGTTTTCAAAACAATTTGAAAGTGACTTACCATTATGTCATTCTCAAAAACTATCATTGTCTTGCATTTTTTTGAGTACACATGTGAAATGACAAGATTTTACCCTCATTAAAGAAGATGTGTGTATACTAAAGGGGAGAAAAGTAAAGTCCCAACTTTTTTCACCAACTTTGGTTACAAAATTTTCCTTTCTATTTTTGAAAGGTATTGGAGCATTATGGGTAGAAATTTAATCTGCCCATAAGCTGTCAACTCGAGCATTATAAAAGGCATGTAATCTTCCCATAAGAGGCCACATTTATGTCCTTGAGCCTATGGGCAGGTCCCATATATATACTAGTAAAAATACACATGCATTTGCACGTGTGGCTAAACATTTTAAACAATGATAAAAAAGGATCACATGTACAGGCACACAAACACAACATAAACAAAAAGAGGATCCAAAACTGGATTAAATAGTTGTTTAGCACTGAGCAATATTAAAGAAATTGGACTTCACAAGGGAGGGTGTAAAATAGGGTAATGGGTTTAGAAGTATTTGAAAAATATTTAAATGAACTAGTATAGAAGAAGAATGTTTTTCATTCTTTAGCAAATGTCACCATGAAATCATATGGCACCAGTAATAGGCAAAGAAATATAACCTCTCCAAATCAAAGTCTCCAAAACATAATCCAAATCAACTTTGCCAAATTGAGTTTGCTTTAGATGAGCCATGCCATTTATTTTCTGCACCTAGTTGTAGTCTCCACAGAAAAAGTAAACATTAAAAATGTAAAGCCTCAAAATACAGGTAAAACTGAAATAGAAATACGATTACTTATTTTATATGTTAGATCAGGAAGTATTTTTTGGTTTAGTAACAACGTTAGTCTATAAGCAATGCAAAAAATAGAGAAGTGCAACAATCTTAGTTAGATTAAACTATTTCTTATCTTCTAGATAACAAGAGGGGGTATGCTATTGTAGAATTTAAGTTAATACTTTCGAAAATATCTACAGTTAAATGAATTTCTGGTTTGAAATCCTTAGAAAATAGCCCCACCCAGAATATCAAAAAAGAACATGAGGGAAAACGACATACAATGAAAAGATACAATTAGTCCAATAGGATGAACGATGCTCATGCAATCATCTGCTAAAAAAAATTGCAAATTGCATCAAATTCATTGAAATCCCCATTATTGCATGCAAATTGTTTATTAATGAAGAAACCGATGCAAGTATCTACTTTAGCAAGGATCGGATTATTTGACAAGGTGAAACCTAACATTCACTTATAGACACGTATAATTTAGATAATTTTTTAGTAAGAATAAAAAAGGGGGAAAAAGAGAAAGAAAAATAAATCCTAAAGGAGCTTGAGAATAGTAGATTCCAAAATGGAGAATTCTGGTTTCTCTAATGATCAGCGTGAGCGTGATTCCAAGAGATTGTTCCTATGAAACAATTATGTCACAAATTATAGTACAGAAGCTACGGTTTCTTCATCATCTTCCTGAGATGGAGTAGACTGTAATTTACAGTTTAATATATAGTAAAAAAGAGCAATTGCACGTCGTAGTGGCCATTGGGGAGAGGGAATAATTTACCGAAAAAAAAAAAATTGGGGAGAGAGAATAGAGAAAGAAATAGATTTTCTTTTTAGTGTAAATATAGAATAATATAGATTGAGCCTTGAGACATGATAGGAGAAAAAAATGTGAGAGGAGGAACAGAGTCTTAAAAGGAAAAGGAAAGACATACACACACACACACACACTGTGCGTGGAGGGCGTGAGAGTTTGAGATGATAATATTCAATCTTTGGACACTAATAATACACACCTTCAGGCCTATATCCCTAGATTTCCAACTATTCCAACAGTATTGGCCATTAGTAGGCTCTAATAGGTTTCTTTTGACTATTTTATTTAAAAGGGATTTTCAGGGAAAGCGCCTCTTGGCATGGTGGTTTCCGGTCTTAACCTAAGTTTAAGGAGAGGCCACTTGTGTTGTCTTCACATATTCTTTGAATTATTCATGTAAAGTATAGGATTTACCCTGTGGCCTTCACATATTCTTTGAATTATTCATGTAAAATATAGGATTTACCCTCATAGGCGTGAAAAAGTTTGTTACATATACTAAAAGGGGAAAAAGTATGGATACAATTTTTTTTTTTGGTAAATTGGATACAAATTATTTGACAACTTAATAAATGGCAAAAAGAAAATCCTATTAAGGTAACGCTTATCATTAATATTATAAGAATTAGTTAAGAACCAGAATAAGACCAACCGAACATTTGAAATTGATTGGCTAATTAGGACAGTTTTGATTCTGACCCGAAAAAGAATCTATTAGGACCTGATCCTTCCCTTTTTTTTTTTTTTTTTGTGTGTGTATAGAAATGCTTCTCAATTGGCACCCTTAGGGTTGTTAGCTTTCTGAAAAATAATTTGGGAAAGGTATTCATCCATAGTCGTGCCCAAAACATTTTGTTAAATAAGTTTTATGAAAAAAGAAGCATACATATGGCCATTATAAGGTTCTCATTCAACCCCGGTATGACCCGGTCCATGCGGTTGTGGGGTTAGTATGGGCTCGCGGGATTAGTCAGGCCAAAAGCTGGGATACCCGTCGTTAGCAATATATATATATATATATATGGCCATTGTATAAATTCCTTTATACCCTTCTCACATAGTAAATAGTGGAGCCCACGCTTTACATTCTCTCTCCTATTTTGACCATGTAGCCCCCATGTGGGCCTATATGAATAATACAATTTTCCAACCTTTCATTCATGTTGTAGAAACCCAACCCTAAAACGATGCAGAAGATAATGGAAAAACAAGAACAAGCAATATACACAGATTTACGAGGTTCAACAAGATTGCCTATGTCTTCGGTGAGATGAGATCTTGCTGATCTTGCTTCACTATCAATGGATAATAGGGTTAGAATGCTCGTCCTCACACCTCTTAGTATTGCTTGTATTACTGAGAAAGAAACCCTTGCTACAAATATATAGCGAAAAAACCCTAATCTGGAAAGTACAAAACTGCCCTTAAATAAAAAATTTGAGAGGGACTGCCGTCCTGCCTGTCGAGGCGCCTTTACTAGTACTCTCTGGATTAAACTATGATGGAATACAAGACATCGTACACCAACACATGTAGCATATAAATTCCTTCTTGCCCTTGTAGGAAATCCTCCCCCAATTTTTATTTACTTATTTCCTATCTAACTGCAGTTACAATGCTCCAGGACAAGTGGGTACTTGGTATTAGAAGGGTAATAATCCTCTTTAGGGACATGGAATTAAGGTTTCGGGGAGGAGGATGGGATCGATTAGTGGTCTTGGACTCATGATTCATGAAGAAAGCTTTACAATGGCTTATTTTTTTATTTTATTTTATTTTATGCGAACTACAATGGCTCATTTGATAAGAAGTAATGAGAGAAAATTTTAATTAATCATTTTTTCTCTTACCCACTTGTAACCAAACCAACCTCAAACTTCCCCCATGGCATGTAAGCCAAGTAAGTGTTGAAGTAACATTTCAGAAACAATATGAAGAATACTATTTTAAGATGATGCTTATTATTGCATATGTACAACCATTAAGTTGATGAACCAAAGAGCTGGATCCTCTTAACTAAGTTGTTCAACTTGAAGAAGTAGCTTTACAGAAAGGTAAATCCTTCTCAACGTTTGGAGGTGCCCTTAGTATGGGATTCTTCTCAAATAAATTTACAGGTTTCAGATTAAAGCTTGCAGATACGGTGGGCATTATTGGGAAATCCTCTTGGCATGGTATATGGTGAAATCCCAATGCATACCACAACACTATATCTTTGTTATCAATTGGACGATCCTGCACGCACCACCATCATCGTTTACAGTTTGGTAATCAATACTCTCTCTCTCTCTCTCTCTCTCTCTCTACACTAATACTTCACTAAATTGAAAACCCAGAAAAAGAAAGAGAAAATTTTCAGGGAGTACCTCTCAGACCATACACCAAGTGTATCTTCTCCTTTACTTAGCCAAACAAGAAGCCCTTCTGCCCATTGCTCGCTTTTGTTGTAAGGTGTCAACATTAACAAATTTACAAGTTAAGATTAGAAATCAAGATTAAATCGGTTTGTGTGTGCAAGCCCTATCGGATCTAATGATATTATAATTGTTGGGGTTCCATGCAGAAGTCAAAAGTAATAATTCTGTATTTGATGTGAGCAACATGATGTTGAAACTTATAAGTACCTGGATACCCTTTTTTAATTGCTAGCTTTGAAGGATGCTTACCTGATTATTTGTAAAGAAAGCACATATTGTGGAGGGTCATGGTGGTCGAGCAATGATCCGGCCTCGTTGGAAACTACGGATACGAAGAGTCAAGAACACACTCTTCTAGACTTGTAACCGCGTAACACGAACAAAATTCTCATTCATTATTCATTCCCCCACAATGAGAAAAATTCTTATAATAATAAGAAAATACAAATTAATTGAAATCCTAATCTAAGCTTTTCTTGGGCTAAGATTACATATGAAATAAAAGGAAACTAATCCAAGGTAATCCTGAATTGACTTAGGTTCTTTGGCCCAAAAGAATTACCAAAAATAAAGAACCAACTAAAGAGGAAAGGGGGCTGTTGAAGAATGTATGAGATAATAGGCCTCCAACCGAAATCATCCTCACATGCCATTTCTCTTCCAAATTGTCCCAATGCTTCTCTGCCTTCATGAATTTCATCCCAAGTGAGGTGAAGTGGCAATATTCCAATAATAAGAAAAGATTGGGAAACTCCAAAACGTGGCAATGTGAAACCTCCAAGTATAGAACATTTTATATTCTTCCATATAGAGTCCCATTAATGGTGCTTCAATGTTGGTCTCAAAATCAATAGCTTTCCCATTTAGAAAAGTAGGAAAGATCTCTAACTTTGAGGATATTGGGAACTTTACAAATGAGAGACTTCAACATGATCTCCAAGATTAGATCATCATGATCAACATGGAATGTGGATCTTCTTCAACATAGTAAGTTGTTAAACATGTCTAGTGACATGTTGTCATAATTTTTCAGAATTGACTTACCTAATATAGGTTATCATCCCAATGGGAGATTGTCCCATATAAGGCCAATAGGCTTAGCCGAATTCAGCTACCATGTAGAGGTTGGAGGATTTTGTATGATTCCCATATCAATCTCCTTCCAAAATAGAGACAAGTTTCTTTTAGCTGATGCAATCAATTAAAGATGTTAGAGATATTATAGGAGGCTTAATTTTTGTTAAACTGAATAAAGATACTAATACTAGTTTCTAAATAAGAGAGAGAGAGAGAGAGAGAGAGAGAGAGAGTTTAATAAAGAAACTAATTTTTTAAAAGAATAATGAAACTAATATTTAATTATAAAAAGAACAAAGGGTGCTCAAAAAATAGAAAAAATAGGAAAGATAAAGAAAAATGATAATGAAGAAGTTAAGGTATTTAAATAAATAAGAAGGATAAAGTAGTACAAGAAAAGATTAGCCACGAAGCATGAGTACATGCACTTATATAATAGTATGATAGTATGATATTTTTTGAATTCTAGCCTTGCTGATGCAGATGCAACTGCACTTGCATGGTTGGACCAACATGACTGGCTTTGGAAGCCAAGAGCTAAGAAGAACCGGTCTAGCCCAGGGTTTTGGTCCAACATGGGTTGGAAATAAACTTAGTAGTTACTTATCTTTTATTTCATGCTTTTTTACTTTCTAGACTTGAACATAGGAGTTAGGATTTCTTTCCTTGCATTAGTCTCCTTTTATGGTTGTTTCCTAGTTTGGCTAGATATATTTTAGTTGAGTTTCTAATTTCATATCTCTATTTTCCTTATATATAAGCTATAACTGGTGGCCAAGTTAGAATGATTTGATTATTGAATGAGAATTAGTTGAATTTGTACTTTGCAAGAGTGTGTGCTTCCCCTTCCTTCCCCCTCTACTTTGATTTTCCCTTTCTTCCCTAAGGCCCTCCATCAACTTGGTATTAGAGTCGAAGGATCCTTTCCTTTGTTCTCTTTTCCTTCCCTATCTTCTTCCCATTCTCAGTTCTGGTTTCTGTCGAGACTGAGAACAGCCATAAAAGCAGAAAAAAGAGGGATTGAACCTTCTACTGCATCCACCCACCGACCCCTTTTTCTCTCCCAAAATCTCAGTCGAACCCCCTCCTCTTTAGGGTTCTGCCGAGGGTATAAAGAGAGTAACTTCCCACAATAAAAACCCTCACCGCACTCCTTTGCTCCCTGTATTCCCTTCGATCGACACACGACCGATCCTAGGGTTCTACCAAGACAATAGAAAAAAAAAGAAAGAAGCAGAGCAGCAGAGAGAGAGATAGGATAGAACCAGAATACAGAAGAAGAAGGAGAAGAGAAGATGAGAAGAAGAGAGAGTAGACAGAGAAGCCAGAACCTCCACCGACATCTTCTCAGTCGAAACACCCTCTTTAGGGTTCCGACAGCATCGAAAAAAGAGAGAGAAAGAAGCGAGAAGAAAGAAACAGAGGAAGAAGAGAAGATGAGAAGAGAGAGAAAGAAGAGAGGGCATACCTGTGTCGAAGTTCCGTCGCGAGCTACCACCCGTTGGTTGAAGCCAACATGCCACCGCTGGTCTCCTTCCACTTCACCTCACAGTAGCTTCATCGAACTCTGTCATCACAGTTCCTGGCCCATGCTGGTCTCTCGCCTCCAAGAAACCCCTTGCCCATCTATCGATAATCCTTATCTATCTTACTTTCTTTAATCTTTTCTGATTTTCCAACTTTTCCCCTCTCTTTATATTTTATTTCCTTTTATCCCTATTTTACTATTGCTTCCAATTCTTCTCTTCCTACATACGTTATGTTTGCCTTGGGTTTCTAATTGATTTCCTTCTAATTACCATTGTGTCCCTCACTTAAATATCTCCATTTAATCACCATTTTGTCATTGTTCTTTAAACCTCATTTATTTACTATTTTGCCATCACATTTGAGTGTAATCTTGTTTATCATCACCATAGTAGCCAATAGTGAAGTTATCCAGTAGCTGGACTCCTATAAAGGATAAACTGATGCAAAAATTGATGTCCTCACTACTGTTGTCACTTCCCTTAAGACAATGATGGAATCTATGCAAGTTTCTATTGATCGATTGATGGCTGCAGATAGAGGAAATAGTCCCATTCATTGTAGGATTCTTCCAACACCACTCCACGAGATCTGTCTCTATCACTGCCACCACTGCCACCACATCATACACCGCCACCACCCCTCCACCACCATATAGAACTGGTAGATATGATGATGGAGCGGAAAGAGCAGCAAAATTGG